>NC_045806.1:28314061-28419085 GCF_009873245.2 Balaenoptera musculus
TCCCAACTGTGGAACCGGATATCATCACTGGAAACTATTTTACACACTGTCTTTTCAAGGATGTTATGTGGGCATTTTCAAAAGGGAATATGTGCTAAGGAGACTGCACTACAATGCTGGATGTTTAAATGGGAGGACTGTAGTAGACATTGCGACTGTTCACCCCATGTCCTTTCTCCTACTTCCTCATATACAGCAGCCTGGTTGGTGATTGGGAAAGGATAGAGCTCACCCTCGATTCTAGATGTGAGTTTGGGATTTGTGCAAAACAATTTGGATAATTCTATCCCCTTTGCTACAGTGGTATGCTCAGGGCACGTACACAATCTAAGAGGTTCCAGTCAGAGAGCAACTCACACTTTTTGTTTAATATATGGGCAAAGAGATACTGTTAACTACCGGCTGTGAACAAGGAAACAAGCGTTTCCAAGAGTTGCTGAAGAAAGCCAGCCTGTATCAATCTGACAAGCTGTGAAGGTTAGGGCTGAAGATAAACAGAGAAACAGAGACCTATCCCTGACTCCAGCAATGAAACTCTGTATTAAACACTTGAGCAACAGTGAACTTATTATTTACTGAGTCAATACATTTTTATGTGGCTTAAATAGGTTTGAAACCAAGAGCATCCTAAATAACACAGGATATAATACACTTTAATGTTCTTCATCAACTTAATAAATCTTTAAATAATCAACTATCATTTTTATATGTACTCATAACATCTTCAGTGCCAAATGTTCTGACTTCAAATTCAATGCTCAATTGCTCAGTTCACCAAATCTAGTTAATTGCCGTTACTCAAAAAGCATTATCATTAATGCCACTGATGCTATTATCAATAAAATGAAGACAATTTGAATTGGTTCACTTATTCATCAAATGGAAATTTTTAGAAAGGGTGTATTATCTTATTACAATCAGGATGCCAAATGGGAATTTAATGCACCATTATTTCTCTACAAGCTGGCTATAAATTAGAATCTTTAAAACAATTCTCTCTCCCTCTCTCTTGCTGTATCTCTCTCTCTCTGTCTCTGCCTTTGTCTCTTCCTCCCTTCTCTCCCTCCCTTCCTCCCTCTATTTTTGTTCCCCTCTGTTTCCATCTCTCTGTCTCTCTCTCTCTCTGTCTCTGCCTTTGTCTCTTCCTCCCTTCTCTCCCTCCCTTCCTCCCTCTATTTTTGTTCCCCTCTGTTTCCATCTCTCTGTCTCTCTCTCTCTCTCTCTCAACTAAAGTAAGGGTAATATAACCTGAATCTCTTCCAATGAAAAAAGATTATTGAAATCAACAGCTGATAGGCTTCATAGCAATTATTCTTCATCATTACCAGTTACCCAACCTTCACCCTTTGGTTTTTTTTTTTAATTGCCATTATTTTACCTCTTTATTTTCAGGTTGCCTGATTTGTAGTTTCTGCCATTAAATTGTTTATACATCCATTCAGTTTTAGTAAATGACAAAGAATGTGTGGGTATGTGTAAAAAAATATAACCTTTGTTCACTAACTATAGCTCTCTTTTGTGTCAGTTTAGTATAGGGGTTAATAGGATAAATTCTGGAGTCAGATATTGAGTGTTCAAATCCTGGTTCAGCCACTTTTCATCTGCAGAACTGTGGGCAGATTTCTTAACAAGTCTGTGTATCAGTTTCCTCATGTACAAGATGGATATGCTAATAGAATCTTCTTCACAAGGTCAATATGAAGACTGAGTTAATGCATGAAGAGGATTTAAGAGTAATGCTTGGCACATAATCATTGTTCAAAGAGCATTATCAATTTTTGTGTTATTATTCATCACCAGAGACATTATCTAAGAACACTAAGATCAACACTTGGGAAGGATCGTAGGCTAATACAGTGATTAGAAACCTAGGAATTTAAAAACTGGTGTTGAGTCCTATATCTACTGCTTTCTCAATGTGCTGACTTGGTTAAGTTATTCAACATGTTCTTAGTTTACAGAATTACAATCCATCTGCTATCTCACAAGTTCACTGAGGGAAAAACGACACATAGCATGTAAAAGGGAAATAAATGTGTTACAAAATATGAGGAATTATTTTTATCCATAAGGAGAATTTTTTTGAATTTTATTTTATTTTTTTATAAGCAGGTTCTTATTAGTTAGCCATTTTATACATATTACTGTATATATGTCATTACCAATCTCCCAATTCATCCCACCACCAGCCCCCCCACCACCACTTTCCCCCCTTGGTGTCCATACGTTTGTTCTCTACGTCTGTGTCTCTATTTCTACCTTGCAAACCGGTTCATCGGTACCATTTTTATAGATTCCACATGTAAGCGTTAATATACAATATTTGTTTTTCTCTTTCTGATTAACTTCACTCTATGAAGTGAAGTATGACAGTCTCTAGGTCCATCCACGTCTCTACAAATAACCCAATTTCACTCCTTTTTATGGCTGAATAATATTCCATTGTATACATGTACCACATCTTCTTTATCCATTCGTCTGTCGATGAGCATTTAGGTTTCTTCCATGACCTGGCTATTGTAAATACTGCTGCAATGAACATTGGGGTGCATGTGTCTTTCTGAATTATGGTTTTCTCAGGGTCTATGCCCAATAGTGGGATTGCTGGGTCATATGGTAATTTTATTTTTACTTTTTTCAGGAACCTCCACACTGTTCTCCATAGTGGTTGAATCAGTTTACATTCCTACCAACAGTGCAAGAGGGTTCCCTTTTCTCCACACCCTCTCCAGCATTTGTTGTTTGTAGATTTCCTGATGATGCCCATTCTAACTGGTGTGAGGTGATACCTCATTGTAGTTTTGATTTGCACTTCTCTAATGATTAGTGATGTTGAGCAGCTTATCATGTGCCTCTTGGCCATCTGTATGTCTTCTTTGGAGAAATGTCTATTTAGGTCTTCTGCCCATTTTTGGATTGGGTTGCTTGTTTTTTTTCATATTGAGCTGAATGAGCTGTTTATATATTTTGGAGATTAATCCTTTGCCCATTGCTTCATTTGCAAATATTTTCTCTAATTCTGAGGGTTGTCTTTTGGTCTTGTTTATGGTTTCCTTTGCTGTGCAAAAGCTTTTAAGTTTCATTAGGTTTCATTTGTTCATTTTTGTTTTTATTTCCATTACTCGAGGAGGTGGGTCAAAAAAGATCTTGCCTGTGATTTCTGTCACAGAGTGTTCTGCCTATGTTTTCCTCTAAGAGTTTTATAGTGTCTCGTCTTACATTTAGGTCTTTAATCCATTTTGAGTTTATTTTTGTGTATGGTGTTAGGAAGTGTTCTAAGTTCATTTTTTACATGTAGCTGTCCAGTTTTCCCAGCACCACTTACTGAAGAGATTGTCTTTTCCCCATTGTATATCCTTGCCTACTTTGTCATAGATTAGTCAACCACAGGTGCGTGGGTTTATCTCTGGGCTTTCTATCCTGTTCCACTGACCTATATTTCTGTTTTTGTGCCAGTACCACATTGTCTTGATTACTGTATCTTTGTAGTATAGTCTGAAGTTAGGGAGTCTGACTGCTCCAGCTCTGAGTTTTTCCCTCGAGATTGCTTTGGCTATTTGGGGTCTTTTGGGTCTCCATACAAATTTTAAGATTTTTTGTTCTAGTTCTGAAAAAAATACCATTTGAAATTTGATAGGGATTGCATTGAATCTGTAGATTGCTTTGGGTAGTATACTCATTTTCACAATATTGATTCTTCCAATCCAAGAACATGGTATATCTCTCCATCTGTTTGTGTCATCTTAAATTTCTTTCATCAGTGTCTTATAGTTTTCTGAGTACAGGTCTTTTACCTCCTTAGGTAGATTTATTCCTAGGCATTTTATTCTTTATGTTGCAGTGCAGAATGGGATTGTTTCCTTAATTTCTCTTCATGATCTTTCATTGTTAGTGTATAGGAACACAAGAGATTTCTGTGCATTAATTCTGTATCCTGCAACTTTACCAAATTCATTGATTAGCTCTAGTAGTTTTCTGGTGGAATCTTTAGGATTCTCTATGTATAGTATCATGTCATCTGCAAACAGTGAAAGTTTTACTTCTTCTTTTCCAATTTGTATTCCTTTTACTTCTTTTTCTTCTCTGATTGTCATGGCTAGGACTTCCAAAACTATGTTGAATAATAGTGGCGACAGTGGACATCCTTGTCTTGTTCCTGATCTTAGAGGAAATGTTTTCAGTTTTTCACCATTGAGAATGATGTTTGCTGTGGGTTTGTCATATATGACCTTTATTACATTGAGGTAAGTTCCCTCTATGCCTACTTTCTGGAGGGTTTTTATCATAAATGGGTGTTGAATTTTGTCAAAAGCTTCTTCTGCATCTATTGAGATGTTCATATGGTTTTTCTTCTTCAATTTGTTAATATGGTGTTTCACATTGATTGATTTGCATATATTGAAGAATCCTTGCATCCCTGGGATAAATCCTACTTTATCATGGTTTTATGATCCTTCTAATGTGTTGTTGGATTCTGCTTGCTAGTATTTCGTTAAGGAATTTTGCATCTAAGTTCATCAGTGATATTGGTCTGTAATTTTTTTTTTTTGTAGTATCTTTGCCTGGTTTTGCTATCAGGGTGATGGTGGCCTCGTAGAATGAGTTTGGGAGTGTTCCTTCCTCTGCAATTTTTTGGAAGAGTTTGAGAAGGATAGGTGTTAGCTCTCCTCTAAATGTTTGATAGAATTCACCTGTGAAGCCATGTGGTTGGGCTTTTGTGTGTTGGAAGATTTTTAATCACAGTTTCAATTTCATTACTTGTGACTGGTCTGTTCATATTTTCTATTTCTTCCTGGTTCAGTCTTGGAAGGTTATACCTTTCTAAGAATGTGTCCATTTCTTCCAGGTTGTCCATTTTATTGGCATAGAGTTGCTTGTAGTAGTCTCTTAGGATGCTTTGTATTTCTGCAGTGTTCGCTGTAACTTCCCCTTTTTCATTTCTAATTTTACTAATTTGAGTCCTCTCCCTCCTTTTCTTGATGAGTCTGGCTAAAGGTTTATCCATTTTGTTTATCTTCTCAAAGAACCAGCTTTTAGTTTTATTGATCTTTGCTACTGTTTTCTTTGTTTCTATTTCATTTATTTCTGCTCGGATCTTTATGATTTCTTTCCTTCTACTAATTTTGGGTTTTGTTTGTTCTTCTTTCTCTAGTTCCTTTAGGTGTAAGGTTGGATTGTTTATTTGAGATTTTTCTTATTCCTTGAGGTAGGCTTGTATTGCTACAAACTTCCCTCTTCGAACTGCTTTTGCTGCATCCCATAGGTTTTGGATCATCGTGTTTTCATTGTCATTTGTCCCTATATATTTTTTGATTCCCTCTTTGATTTCTTCAGTGATCTCTTGGTCATTTAGTAACGTATTGTATAGATTCCATGTGTTTGTGCTTTTTATGTTTTTTTCCCTGTAATTGATTTCTAATCTCATAACATTGTGGTTGGAAAAGATGCTGGGTATGATTTCAATTTTCTTCAATTTACTGAGGCTTGATAAGTTACCCAAGTTGTGATCTATCCTGGAGAATGTCCCATGTGCACTTGAGAAGAAAGTGTAATCTGTTGTTTTTGTATGAAATGTCCTATAAATATAAATTAAATCTATCTGGCTTATTGTGTCATTTAAAGCTTGTGTTTCCTTATTTTCTGTCTGGATGATCAGTCCATTTGTGTAAGTGAGGTGTTAAAGTCCCCCACTATTATTGTGTTACTGTCATTTTCCTCTTTTATAGCTGTTAGCATTTTCCTTATGTATTGTGGTGCTCCTATGTTGGGTGCATATATATTTATAATTGTTATATCTTCTTCTTGGATTGATCCCTTGATCATTATGTAGTGCCCTTCTTTGTCTCTTGTAATAGTCTTTATTTTAAAGTCTATTTTGTCTGATATGAGAATTGCTACTCCAGCTTTCTTTTGATTTCCATTTGCATGGAATATCTTTTTCCATCCCCTCACTTTCAGTATGTACGTGTCCCTAGGTCTGAAGTCGGTCTCTTATAGACAGCATATATACGGGTTTGTTTTTGTATCCATTCAGCCAGTGTCTGTCTTTTGGTTGGAGCTTTTAATCCATTCACATTTAAGGTAATTATCGATATGTATGTTCCTATGACCATTTTCTCAATTGTTTTGGGTTTGTTTTTGTAGGTCCTTTTCTTCTCGTGTTTCCCACTTAGAGAAGTTTCTTTAGCATTTGTTGTACAGCTGGTTTGCTTGTGAATTCTCTTAGCTTTTGCTTATGTATAAAGCGTTTGATTTCTCCATTGAATCTGAATGAGATCCTTGCCAGGTAGAGTAATCTTGGCTGGAGGTTCTTCCCTTTCATCACTCTAATTATATTGCACCACTCCCTTCTGGCCTGCAGAATTTCTGCTAAGAAATCAGCTGTTAACCTTAAAGGAGTTCCCTTTTATGTTATTTGTCATTTTTCCCTTGTTGCTTTTAATAATTTTTCTTTGTCTTTAACTTTTGGCAATTTGATTACTATGTGTCTTGGCGTGTTTCTCCTTGGGTTTATCCTACCTGGGACTCTCTGTGCTTCCTGGACTTGGGTGGCTATTTCCTTTCCCATGTGAGGGAAGTTTTCGACTATAATCTCTTCAAATACTTTCTCAGGCCCCTTCTCTCTCTCTTCTCCTTCTGGGACCCCTATAATGCAAATGTTGGTGTGTTTAATGTTGTCCCAGAAGTCTCAGGCTGTGTTCATTTCTTTTCACTCTTTTTCCTTTATTCTGTTCTGCGGCAGTGATTTCCACCATCCTATCTTCCAGGTCACTTATCCGTTCTTCTGCCTCAGTTATTCTGCTATTGATTCCTCTTGTGTATTTTTCATTTCAGTTATTGTATTGTTCATCTCTGTTTGTTTGTTCTTTCATTCTTCTAGGTCTTTGTTAAACATTTCTTGCATCTTCTCCATCTTTGCCTCCATTCTTTTCCTGAGATCCTGGATCATCTTCACTATCATTATTCTGAATTCTCTTTCTGGAAGGTTGCCTATCTCCACTTCATTTAGTTGTTTTTCTGGGGTTTTATCTTGTTCCTTCATCTGGTACATAGCCCTCTGCCTTTTCATCTTGTCTGTCTTTCTGTGAATGTGGTTTTCGTTCCACAGGCTGCAGGATAGTAGTTCTTCTTGCTTCTGCTGTCTGCCCTCTGGTGGATGAGGCTATCTAAGAGGCTTGTGCAAGCTTCCTGATGGGAGGGACTGGTGGTGGGTAGAGCTGGGTGTTGCTCTGGTGGGCAGAGCTCAGCAAAACTTTAATCCGCTTCTCTGCTGATGGTTGGGGCTGGGTTCCCTCCCTGTTGGTTGTTTGGCCTGAGGTGACCCAGCACTGGAGCCTGCAGGCTCTTTGGTGGGGCTAATGGTGGACTCCAGGAGGGCTCATATCAAGGAGTACTTCCCAGAACTTCTGCTGTCAGTGTCCTTGTCCCTGAGGTGAGCCACAGCTGCCCCCCGCCTCTGCAGGAGACTCTCCAACACTAGCAGGTAGGTCTGGTTCAATCTCCTATGGGGTCACTGCTCCTTCCCCCTGGGTCTTGATGCCCACACTGCTTTGTGTGTGCTCTCCAAGAGTGGAGTCTCTGTTTCCCCCAGTCCTGCAAAAGTCCTGCAATCAAATCCTGCTAGCCTTCAAAGTCTGATTCTCTAGGAATTCCTCCTCCCGTTGCCGGACCCCCAGGTTGGGAAGCCGGACGTGTGACTCAGAACCTTCACTCCAGCGGGTGGACTTCTGTGGTATAAGTGTTCTCCAGTTTGTGAGTCACCCACCCAGCAGTCATGGGATATGATTTTATTGTGATTGCACCCCTCCTACTATCTCATTGCGGCTTCTCCTTTGTCTTTGGATGTGGGGTATCTTTTTTGGTAAGTTCCTGTGTCTTCCTGTCAATGACTGTTCAGCAGTTAGTTGTGATTCCAGTGCTCTCACAAGAGGGAGTGAGAGCACGTCCTTCTACTCCACCATCTTGAACCAATCTCTATCCATAAGGATTATTATACATACCTCAGCTCGATCAATCTAATTCCTTTCACTGCCTGTTCTGGGAATGGCTCAACTCACGTGGCACCTGTTGTCTCCTTCCATGAGCACACAATTTTTAGTTGCAACATAAATCCTTTTTCATGCTTCTCAATCTACTAGATTTTAGATATGGATAATATAACATGAAGCAGTTATCTGATGTACCACAGAAAGGAAAAATTTGCCTGGCTTCCCAAGTCCTCAGAATGTCACCATATTTTATTTTTGTCAGGGGTTCTTTACTATTTGAGGACAATGAAGTCCTCTGAGTATGTGATGAAAACTGCGGATCCTTTATCCCTACAATAGACTATATATACATACAAAAATATGTTGAACATTATGCTAATGAGGTAACGGACACTTTTACTCATACTTCATGAACTCTTAGGGTCTTACGGAGTCTAATAATTGTTATATCATTTTACCATCAGTAATCTGCACTGACCTATCATCATGGGCCCAGTTAAAATTCTATATCCTTCAGTAGTCAGTAATGTTAAACAAATTTTAAAAACTTCTCTAACAACATAATCACAGATGTACTGGGCTATAATATCCTCTGGTTATATTTATTTATTTATTTTAAGAATCTTAAAAATAATTTATTGATATCTCTCTGTAGGTGAATCAAGTGGGTGTACAGCAGCAGAAACACAGCACTGAAAATCAACTAAACCCCCTTATAAGAATAAATTACAAAAAAAAAAAACACAGACAGTGAAAGAGAGAGAAATTCTTACTAAATTCGTTCAGGGGCTGTGATGCAATCTGGATTGACCACATCTAGACCCACAGATGGATGAGACATAAGGGTGGACAGTCTTGGGGCTGAGAGTATTGGTGAGGTTGGGTGAGCAAATGCAGACCCTTTAAAGTAATACTGCCTGGTACCCATTCCATGGGTCCCAAATCTCCAGGTGCAGGGGAATCTTCCTAGGCTAAAACATGCATGCAAAACCCAGAGGATGGTACACTGTCTGACCGGGAAAGGTTTCTACAAGGCACCTCATCTATTCATCTCTTGGAGCTCGGGTTCGCCACTCCAGCCACTTTACTAACAATAGCCCCATTTGGAGAATCAGCTCCTTTAACATCCTGTCTCGTACAGTTTGCAATTTGTCCGGAGGATGATGGGGAAGGGGGGAACCAATGAGAGACAAGCCCTAGGTGTTTGGATAGGCAAATGTCACTCTAATTTCCAATCAGGAAGAAGAATTCACCAAAGGCTCAGCTTGCCCCCAGAACCAGAAAAGGGCTTAAAGCAATCCTGCGGTCTTGGGACCATTTCCCAAAAAAGCGAGTTGAAAAATGGAGCTCAGGGGCACTGCAATTCACAGACCTGCAGGGTTGTAAATGATAACTGTCGTCCAAAAATATACTGAGGTAAGGCCACGAAAAGGATTTGAAAGCAAGGCAGAATTGCAGGAAAGAGTTTTCAAGAGGTAGATTGAACTCGCCTTTAAGCACATGAAAAGCGGCAGAACTTCTCAAATGAGGCAGTTGGCCAAAAAGGGCGCATGCATCCCTCCTGAATATATTCAGGCCTGGTTATATTTTTAAATACGGAACTTTATTATATACATAGTGTACTATTTACCATTTTGCTTATATTTATACATTATCCTCAATTAAAATATATTGTTTTCACTTTTGTTTATTGAATTGAGAATTTTTTGAAGATTATGTCACTAATTATTTTCTTTTCATGATTTTCATTTATTGAAAGTTGAAAATGTATGTGAGAGAGGATTTTTTGCCATTAAGAAATAAAAAATATTTGCATGTATATTTAAAATATATATAAATTCACTGAAGAAAACAAAAAGTGAAGAATTCAAAGAATTAAAACCTTCCTACAAGAATCACTGTAAAACAAATTTAGTGTAAAATATTCTGGATGTTATTGCCTTTATTATAAATACAGTTTATTTCTTTCAAAACAAGTCATAATGTTATCCCACCTACACTTTTACTCACATAATATATTGTAAACATTTCCCAATGCCATTAAATTTTCTTTTATAACTTGCTTCTTAGTGGCTACATGGTATTATATCATTTGGAGGTATAATAATTCATTTAAAGAAACTAATAGAGGTTATTCAGCAATGCAAATTTCTATAGGCACATCAACTCCTTAAAAAGAAGAAATATAAATAAAAGACCTAAGGAATTGATCAGTGAACTATCTTTATTCCCATATGTCTCATTTGAACACTGTTCAGTAATTCCATAACTAAAATCGAAACAAAAGAGTTGTATAAGCATGAGGTATTTTCATTGCTTCTTTCTATCTCTTAACTTTTGTAATACTCCATTAAAAATAATGGATTCCATACACAATGGGGAAAAGGTAGCCTCTTCAATAAGTGGTGAGGGGAAAGCTGGACAGCTACACGTAAAAGAATGAAATTAGAACACTCCCTAACACCATACACAAAAATAAACTCAAAATGGATTAAAGACCTAAATGTAAGGCCAGACACTATAAAACTCTTAGAGGAAAACACAGGCAGAACACTCTATGACATAAATCACAGCAAGATCCTTTTTGACCCACCTCCTAGAGAAATGGAAATAAAAACAAAAATAAACAAATGGGACCTAATGAAACTTAAAAGCTTTTGCACAGCAAAGGAAACCATAAACAAGACCAAAAGACAACCCTCAGAATGGGAGAAAATATTTGCAAATGAAGCAACTGACAAAGGATTAATCTGCAAAATTTACAAGCAGCTCACGGAGCTCAATATCAAAACAAACAAACAAACAAACAACCCAATCCAAAAATGGGCAGAAGACCTAAATAGACATTTCTCCAAAGAAGACATACAGATTGCCAACAGACACATGAAAAGATGCTCAACATCACTAATCATTAGAGAAATGCAAATCAAAACTACAAAGAGGTATCACCTCACACCAGCCAGAATGGCCATCATCAAAAAATCTAGAAACAATAAATGCTGGAGAGGGTGTGGAGAAAAGGGAACCCTCCTGCACTGTTGGTGGGAATGTTAACTGATACAGCCACTATGGAGAACAGTATGGAGGTTCCTTAAAAAACTAAAAATAGAACTACCATATGACCCAGCAATCCCACTACTGGGCATATACCCTGAGAAAACCGTAATTCAAAAAGAGACATGTACCACAATGTTCACTGCAGCACTATTTACAATAGCCAGGACATGGAAGCAACCTAAATGTCCATCGACAGATGAACGGATAAAGATGTGGCACAGATATACAATGGAATATTACTCAGCCATAAAAAGGAACGAAATTGAGTTATCTGTAGTGGGGTGGATGGACCTAGAGTCTGTCATACAGAGTGAAGTAAGTCAGAAAGAGAAAAACAAATACTAGATTCTAATGCACATTATATGGAATCTAAAAAAATGGTACTAATGAACCTAGTGGCAGGGCAGGAATAAAGATGCAGACATAGAGAACGGACTTGAGGACACGGGGGAAGGGGAAGCTGGGACGAAGTGAGAGAGTAGCATTGACATATATACACTACCAAATGTAAAATAGATAGCTAGTGGGAAGCAGCCGCATAGCACAGGGAGATCAGCTCAATGGCCTTGTGACGACCTAGAGGGGTGGGATGGGGAGGGTGGGAGTGAGGCCCAAGAGGGAAGGGATATAGGGATATATGTATACATGTAGCTGATTCA
This sequence comes from Balaenoptera musculus, assembly GCF_009873245.2. NCBI lineage: Eukaryota > Metazoa > Chordata > Mammalia > Artiodactyla > Balaenopteridae > Balaenoptera > Balaenoptera musculus. Next base: position 28,325,766 of record NC_045806.1, read on the forward strand.
CTTTGTTGTACAGCAGGTACTAACACAACATTGTAAAGCAATTATACTTCAATAAAGATATTAAAAAAATGGATTCCAATAACTATAGAGAAAAGACCCACCTTTATGAAAAGTTACTATAAAAATAATATTTACCATGTTTATTCTGTGATCATATTTATACCTATTAGCTCAATGAATTCTTAGTTCCTTTTATGAGGCAAGAACTATTCTTAAGCCACTTTTTAAAATGAGTAAAATTGCAATACTATATCCTGATTCACAGAATCAGTAAGTAGCAGAACCAGAATTAGAAGGCAAAGTCAGTCAGACTGATTAGCGTGTGTGCGTGTGTGTGTGTGTGTGTGTGCATTTAGGACATTTTAATTCCATGAAGTTAAAGAGCAGCTGCTTAAGCCAATATGACTACATGCTCAACTCAGGGAAGATGTGTCTTCCCGCATGCAACGAGAACAAACATAAACATGTAATCTCTGTCTCTTTCTTTCTCACTCCTTCTCTCAAACCATAGTTACAGTATCTGTCCCTAACCCATGACCAAAAAGCAATCTGAGCTTTTCACTTTCTGTCATTTGTGAAGAAGAGAAAATTAGACTAGTCAATATAAAATCATCCACTTTGTCATTCCTATTAAGAATTCTAACAAGTAAGCGGGTAGGTTCTCTTGACCCCACTGCCAACCTTGGAAATGTAACAGTTTTTTTTCAATCAAAGTTTGGATATGCTAATCATTTTATTATAAAATTTTAAAAAGAAAATAAATACTAAAAAGAACATCAAGGACCATGAGGTCATTTCTAGTAATGAAATCGCCACAGAAAAACCTAACACACTAAGAAATGAGATAACTCTTGAAGACATTAGAAAAAAGAGAATGTTATGAAAATTTTTTTAAAATGTAAGTCTTACAAGGATATAAGACAGTGACAAATAGTCTGAGTGATTAATACTGTTAGATATGTTAGGAGAGGTTGGTCAATGATTGGTCTAATGTCCCAGTTGAGCCTTTTATGTTTCTACAATTATATACTGCCCTTCATGAAACTGTGTGGCTAGACTTATTACACAAAAGATTTTCTTTAGGCTAACTCATTCTTGAAATTTATTGATTCCATAATATACAATTCAGATTTAGTGAAAAACACAGTGCATGGGTGAGGGAATTGGGAAGATTTCGGTCAAAGGTTACAAACTAGCAGTTAGAAGATGAGTACGTCTTGGAGATCTCACCACAAAAAGAAATGATAATTATGTGATGTGATGGAGATGTTAGCTAACACTATGGGGGTAATCATACTGCAATATATAAATGTATCAAATCAACATGTTGTACCATCTTAAACTTAATTATATGTCAATTATATTCCAATTTTTTTTTTAAAAAAGAGGTTAAAAGCATATACACAGTGCATGGAAATTGTCTTAACTCTGTTTATTTCTTTCTTATTAAATGAATGAATAAAACCGGCAAACAATTTCATCTTCAAATGGTCTTAAAGTCTAGGGAAAAGGATTCTTAAGAATTAAATGTAACTCAAACATAAGTAACAGAAGACATCTTAATAGCAGGCAGTAAAAATGACTCAATTTCGTTTCTTTTTATGGCTGAGTAATATTCCATTGTATATATGTGCCACATCTTCTTTATCCATTCATCCGATGATGGACACTTAGGTTGAGTTGTAGTGAGGTGGATGGAGTTAGAGTCTGTCATACAGAGTGAAGTAAGTCAGAAAGAGAAAAACAAATACAGTATGCTAACACATATATATGGAATCTAAGGGAAAAAAAAAAAGGTCATGAAGAACCTAGTGGCAAGATGGGAATAAAGACACAGACCTACTAGAGAATGGACTTGAGGATATGGGGAGGGGAAAGGGTAAGCTGTGACAAAGGGAGAGAGTGGCATGGATATATATACACTACCAAACGTAAAATAGATAGCTAGTGGGAAGCAACTGCATAGCACAGGGAGATCAGCTCTGTGCTTTGTGACCACCTAGAGGGGTGGGATAGGGAGGGTGGGAGGGAAGGAGATGCAAGAGGGAAGAGATATGGGGACATATGTATATGTATAACTGATTCACTGTTATAAAGCAGAAACTAACACACCATTGTAAAGCAATTATATGCCAATAAAGATGTTAAAAAAAAATAGCAGGCAGTGAGAGAAAGTGGAAAGTCAATGAAGATTTTGAAAGATGGGGGTGATGAAAAGGTAGAACTGCCTTTCATGAAAATGGAAGTACTATTTTTGTTCATTTTGTTGGGAGATAAATTTAGGAGGATAATAATAAGAAAATAAAGGTTATAATAGTCAAAGTAAAACCAAGAGATTTTTAAATTTCTGGAAAAAGACTTCCTATTAATCATTTTTCTTTCACCCTCTTCCCATAGCACATTGAACCTGAAATTGCCCCAAGAAATGTTTGTTAAATCATTAATGTTCATTTCCCTCTGCCTTTTTGCACTCCAAAAAAGGTAGCTATAGTATTTCTGATTCATACATATAACCATAAAATGTAATTTGCTAATCTTCATAGAATTTTAAATAATAATTCCATTTTAGTGAAATAGTAGATGAAAGGTAAGACAGGCATTCCTTCCTCTCAGCAGTGATACAATAATAAGTAGGTGAACTGATTGTATTAATGACTCTTGGCATTACTCCTAACATTGCAATACCAGATATATTCTGACATATGTGCTCTATAGTAAGAACATCAAAAAGGACAACGTGATACATATGGAGATAGAATGGCTTTCCTCACTCAGGTCTTCGTGGTACTACCAGGAAGCTTGAGATTGGAATGGCACTTGGACTTTCAATGCTTGCTGTACTCTTTCTCCCTTGCCCCCATCACATCATTTGACTTTAAATAAAAGCCTTATATGAATATATTCTGTGGAGTCTGGTGAGTTTTTTCAAATATCCAAACAGGGGAAAACTTTCTAAAACATTTCCTAGCTATAATAAATCCCAGTGGCCAGGACTTATGTGTATTTTCACATAGTTTTTCTATTTTACCGTGTACTTTGGAAAAATTAAGGTATCCTTATGTGAATGAAATATGCCTATGTTTTATTTGAACAATTGCTATGATAGATCACAAACTAATCAACCATTCTGTAAAAACAATTCATTTAGCTTCAACCTTATCTATCATTCTTTTATTAGAAAGTCTTTCTGCCATGCTAAAACGCTAAATATATTTCTTCTCTTACATCAGAAAATATCTTCGTGATTTTTGAATGGATTTTTATTTGCATGAGAAAATCAAAATTACTCTGTTCCATAAGAAAATGCTACATTTTGAAAATTCCAGGAATTATATACACCTAAATTTTTTATCCACAAAATAATTAAAAGGGGGCTCATTTCTTCAATTCTTACTGATTTTACTTTTCCTAATATTTTAGGAATTCTCTAACATTTAGAAATATCACTAAGAAATTATAATAGAACTGAAATTGAGATTTCAAATGTTAGTTTTGTCAAAGGTCTGATCTTTTTCTCCAACAGAAACAAAACTGCCCTCACAAATGGTCCTTCAGTCAGTGAACAGAATAAGTTTCACCAAGGCAAAGACTTTTTGTCTATAAATGACTTAATCTACTTTGGGGCACTACTAAAATTTCCTCTTATGAAAAGGTGAGAACGTTCCATATATTTCCTAGACTTTAACTGAGAACAGCACTCCTTTCACTTAAACTTAGGTATTATATCTCAAATTGCTAGTGTAGAATATTTGTTAAAGGATCACATATTTGGTATTCAAAAATTTGTTAAAACTTCACACAAGCCAATAATGTGATATTTTCAAAATATATTAAAAAATAGAAATTTCATTTTGAGCCTAAACATTGCAGCCACACCCTGCCCCCTGCCACCACACACACACACACACACACACACGCAAGTATACACACACAGCTGTAGAAGTTGTTGACAAAAGAAAATTATCAGCCTATTCAAAACTCTTACAATTGAGGGGAGTAGTTTGTGAGTCCGTATCTACTTATCTACTTACAGTTTCTCCTTTGGGCTTACTTAGTTCTTAGTTACATTTTACATCACTTTTCACCAATTCCTTCTCTACATCTTTTCCACCCTTAGTCAATAAGTGGTAATTTTCCTCTCTACCTGTTCTTATTACTATTGAAGAAATAAGCTTCTTAGGGCAGCAAAGATCCCAGAGCTATCTATTTCTTTCATCTGTTGAATACAGGCTTACCTCCATGGCTGTAGTAATGTTATTTATTAAAGTCCCACTCCACTTAAAATAGTTTCTTTCTTCCCATCACTTATCTAATCCTAAGAAGTCCTGTTTAGGATGAATTTACTCCATGAAAACAGGCCTAAGTACCTGTCCATGGACCACGGCAGGGCGGCTGTATAAATTGCAGATTCTTGCACCCCATCCAGTAAGCTTGCGACATGCCTCATGAACCAGTAGTTTCACCCCCTCCCCAATCCCTGAGATAACTTTAGAAAACCAGCCACATGTTTGAAATGTAGCCTACCGTGCTATGTATTATCTATTCTTTTATATGTAGATGTCCTGTTCATGTATGGTGGATGGGATTAATAATTTACATTAAAAAAAGGAAGAAGATGTAAAACTCTGTCACTGCAGGGTTCACATTGTAGGACCTAGGTCTAAAAGCATGAATAATTTATTAAGGTCATGAGAGCAGCACTAATACATTACACCTGGATAGCAGCTCCCCTAAGTAATGATGTTCACTCAGTTCTGTCCTAGAATATGGAATATAATGGAATGATTGTTCACATAAAATGAATATACTATTCATTCATTCATTTATTCCATCAATATGTTTTGAGGACCTACTATGTGTCCTAGACACTGTGTCTCTTCTATCTTGGAGTTTTCACTCATTAGGGGAAAATGACCTATAAATAAATATATAGCATAATGTTGATAGTAATAAATGCTACCAGGAAAAAATTAAAGTATTGAAAGAGGAGAGGAGTGATTGTGGTGGTCTATTAAATAGGGTAGTCAGAAAAGTCCTTTCTGATGCCTGAGTAAGGTTAGGAAGCAAGCCATGTAAATAACTGGTAAAGAGCCTTCCAGGAAGAGAGAAACATGTCTGTAAAATCCCTGAGTTGGAGGCATGTTTTGTCTATTAAAAGCAAATCTAGCAGGCCAGTACATCTGGAGCCGAGTTATGGGGAGAAAGGTAGGGAAAAAAAGCAGGATATGTAGGGAACAGATCATGTAGGGATTTTGGATTTTCTTCTGAGTGTAAATTGAAATTATTACAGGATAAAAGCTACTCCAAACATCTTCTCTACTTACTCAATTTGTAAATTCCTTAAGGGCAACAATGTAGCTGTATGTGTAACTCATGCTTGGTTCATTGTCACTCATTCCTGAATAGTAACCACTATTCAACAAGAATCATAAATTAGAATCATGGATTTCAGGCTTACAATACAAAGCCAAAAGTCATCTTGAACAGCTATATGGTTCCTGCACATAAGTGGTGAACAGGTTAATGAACCATGTGTCCAATGACTGATTTCCTTTTAAGCCAGTCTCATAATCTGGTCTTTGCTTAAGCACTTCATCCAACGGAGAGCTCATCATCCTCCAAAACGTTCTATTATAAGTTTAGGTATTTCTATTAGAATGTTAAGTACTAGTTAAAAATCATGAATGTGCTCCCATGAATTTTAGCAGTTAAATGACTGTTTTTTTAGTTTCATAAATTAATATTTTATATTTGAATACTTAACATCACTAAGCCAATTTCTTGAGGGCATGGCCATGTTTTTATTACCTATTTAATTTTGTCTTTTGATGTTTGTGCAAATCATCACATAGATGTTGTAGCAGTCATAAACACTGCTCACGGTTATTTTCAGCTTTCTACATTTGAGACATGTAATATGAATATACTTCCAAGTGTTCTGTGAGTAATGCCATGTGACTGGTTTTAGCCAAAGAGTTGTGAGCTGAGGTAACATATATCACTTCCTGTCCAAATACTTAATTGCCAGTCAAAGAAATTCCAGAACTTTCTTTCCCTTTGTACAGTAACTGGAAATATTCTTGATGATGGTTGTTTCATCAGGCTGGGTCACTGAGTGACCACAATGAATAGAGTCCTCTTGTTGACCCACAAGGTACACGTGGTTTGAGCAAGTTCTCTCAAGGTACTCAGATTTGGTAACCTGAACTAGAATAACTAACAGAGATGACACTTAAAAGATATCGTTCAGTCGCTGCTAATACATTCCAACAGCAGTCCTTGGCCTACATATTGTGATACATTAGTCAATCTCCAAACTAGAATCAGGTTATCCTAGTAAGCAGTTTCCGTGGTTTCTAGTATATAATAATTACCCAATAACTGTTCACTGAATGAAGGAATGAATGTAACTATTCATCTAACAGGAGGCTAAAGACTGATTTCCTCGATTTTTCAAGAGCCATTGCATAATAATGGCTTTCTGCCTTAAAAATCAAGTGGGTAAAAATCTAGTAATTAAGTTGTTAAATTTCCAATGAAAAGAATTAGCACCACAGAAGCAAAAATGAAATGTTACCTCACATACCGAAGCCAATAATGAAATGTGAAGTTATTCACCCCAGCAAACTACAAGGATTTTGAATAACAGCAGCAAAACAGCATATAAATATTTTCCTTCTGAGGGAAAGACTGAAACAAGAAGAAGTTAAACAAAATAGACTGTTGCTTTTCCCAAAGACAGTTGGACTGAGAATGTGGTCCTTTCCCTACAAGTCATCCATTGTGTGGTTTCACGTGAATCTTATCCCAAGAGGCATAGCAACTTCTTCTTCCAGAGACTTGGGGGAGGAGAGCAATGAATCTGATAGACAACAACCTAAATTAAATATGCACCAAATATTTTTTTGGACTTCTTTCTACCTCCTTAAATTTTGGAATGTTCTATCAAAGCTAACGGGATCCATGAGTAACTACAAATAGGGTTAGGTGAGAATTAAATGAGTATATATATTCATAGTGTGTATGACAATTTGGAGCCCTAGTAATGGGGATGGGACTAGGGAAGTGGGTACATCGGGAAAGGGTTTTTGAAGACAGCCCATAAATATAACTTAGAACAGAAAATACACACTATATAAGTATTTGGTATTATTGGTAGTATATGTGTAGTTGTATGTGTATAAACATGCACATACATATATTTATGTATTTAATATACAATATGTAATTATATTTCATAGACTATTTGCGATTTTCTCTTTTACCTAATCATATATCAGGGCTATCTTTACGACACAGTAATGAATATACCGCTATAGCATGAATTTTAAAGGTTTCATGATACTGCATTAAATATATTCACCATAAGCTTTACCAATCCCATACTGATGGATATTCAGATCTTACCTGTAATAAAGTCCATATATGATAAGCCCACAATCATCCTCAATTCTAAGATCAGGAACAAGACAAGGATGCCCAATATCCCCACTGTTATTCGACATAGTACTGAAAGTCCTAGCCAGAACGATTAGGCAAGAAAAATAAAAGGCATTCGAATTGAAAAGAAGAAGGAAAACTGTCACTATATGTACAATACATGATATTATATATAGAAAACTCTAAAGACACCACCAAAAAAACTGTTAGAACTAATGAGGTCTGTAAAGTTACAGGATATGAAATCAATATATAAAATCTGTTGTTTCTATACACTAATAATGAACTAGCAGAAAGAAATATTAAGCAAACAATCTCATTTACAATTGCATCAAAAAGAATAAAATACCTAGGAATAAATTTATCTAAGGAGGTAAAAGACCTGCACACTGAAAACTATAAGGCATTAATGAAAGAAATTAAAGAAGACACAAATAAATGGAAAGATATTCCATTCTCGTGGATTGAAAGAATTAATATTGTTAAAATGTCCATACTACCCAAAGTGATCCACAGATACAGTGCAATCCCTATAACAATTCCAATGGCATTTTTCACAGAAATAGAAGAAGCAATCCTAAGATTTGTATGGAACCATAAACTTTCATTCTTCAAAAAGTGATTTAATTGCAGTTGACCCTCAAACAACACGGGTTTGAACTACACAGGTCCACTTATATGCGATTTTTTTTCAACTGTAAATACTACACTGCTACATGATCCATGGTTGGTTGAATCCATGGATGTGGAAAGGCGGGTATGTAAGAACTATGGATACAGAGGGCCAACCATAAATTATACATAGATTTTTAACTTTTGACCGAAGGGTCGGTGTTCCTAACCCCCTCATTGTTTAAGAGTCATCTGTATTTCTTACTTTCATCATTGCCCTCATCAGATTATTGCCCTTAGATACATTTCTAGAGGTATGAACACAGGACTCAGAATTTACATATTTAAAATTTTGTGATTTACTAAAAAAATATGCTCCAGAAAAACATCAATTTATTCTGCTATAAATCCTTCATAATTCATGAAATTTTCTGTTTCCTTACACTCTGGAAAATTGTGGATATTATCACCTTTCTGACCTGCCTATCTGGTAGGTAAAAATGACCTCATTTTTTAAAAACTGTATGTATTTCATTACTAGTTAGGTGGAATGTCTTTTCATATACTTACTGATATGTTGACTTTTTTTTTCTTTTGTCATTTCTTGAATCATGTTCTTTGTGAATTTTCCTACTGAGGTGTTTTGCTTTTTCTTATTGATTTACTATTGTTATCTATACGTGAAGGCTATTAAAATTGTGTATGTTTTACAAATAATTTCCTAACTTATTATTTGACTTTCAAAGTTCTTTATGATTTTGTATGTATAATTCTAATCAATACATGATACAACAAGAACTGCCTTACTAAATATGTTCACCCACTCAATAAATAACTACTATAATCACAGAATGTGAAGCAATAGAAATAGTAAAATTTTTAAGAGCTTAATAGATATTTTCTTTCATATTCATTCCTGGCTTCTAGGATCAACTGGGCAATGAGCAATTAGTAAATTAATGGTAATAGTACAGTCCTTCTGGCATACTTGTTCCTGAACTATTTGAGGACCAGGTAGCTAAAAAGCCTTTAATCGCCTGGTTCACATGAAAATTAAATGATGAAATAGAAGTAGAGGAATCCATGTGCACATCTTATTTCTAATTCCATTAGTGATCCAAAATTCCTCTTGAAATGACTTTTTGAGGTATTATACAGTAAATTTTAATGTTTCAGAAAGAGAACTACATATCTCAGGAAGCAGATAATTGCCACTGGATTTAGCAATCTGACCCACAGTATAGAAATTTCTAATTAAAACCCTCTTTTTCATAATGCTAATCTTTCAGCCAAAAATTTCCTTGGGACATGTTATAATGAAGATAAAATGTACTAAGATTTTAAATTAACCAGAGATCCCAGAGGAAGCTAATAAACACATTCATAAATGTTTACTGTAAGTAAATTTTATTGTGAAGTAATCCTATTCTTATATGTAGCTCCCATGATAGGCATCATTACACCATAACTGAACTAATAGAAATAAATATTTAAAATGTTAATCTTCCAAATCTGGATTTGATATGTGTAAAAGAGGCACATGACTTTCTGTAACTGACCAGCAGGCAGATGATCTGGAAATAAAGTCACATAACAATACTGTCAACTCATCATTAATCCTTTCAAAGATGATTTCTTTCCCCAACAGTTTAATTTATAACATTTTCATAGTTTAAAAAATTGATGTCTGCATTCTTATCATAAGTTTTCCATGACCCAAAATACCTTCTATGGGTACTAATTGCATGTTGCTTTCACAATTACTCTATATTAATTACTACTAAATAAGATACCTCTTCAAAAGAATTTATCTTTTTTTTACATATACAAGCTTAAGGGAGTTTCAGTTAAAATAAAACATTTGCCAGTAGATTTGAGACCCAAAGACATTGAATTTACCACTATTTACCACACATTTACCTATGTTGCTCTGCAAGTTTGGTTAATATATATTGATTAACTTAGCATCATTCCATTTTTGCATTGATATTAATCATAGGTAAACCACAAACTAATATGTAAGGACATGTTCTGATGGAATTTTATAGCAGGGATTTTAAGAAATATACCCATATAAAATAAGGTGCCAACCAAGGTTATCATATATCTTAATTTTGATGTTACCACACTTTGAGCATGGTTTCATTAAAAAGTAGGGTTAAAAAGTTTAATTAAGGAATAATTATTAAAATATTAAAGTACTTTATGAAAAACAGATTGTTGTAAACAATACAATGAAAAACAGGAAATCACATTACTTAACAAATGTAGAAACTAGAGGTTGTTCTGGAGAAAATGAAAAAATGAGGTGAACTTGCTGAAAATATTTAAAATCCTAGGACAGAAGTCTTATTTAGTATATTTCAAGATACCACCTACCCAGTATTTCTACTCTGTGGCCTGAGCTAAACAATTTAACATCTCTGGACTTCAGTTTTGTCACCTATAATACCCTCCATACTACATAATACATAAATTCTTCCCAAATGAATTTGAAATTTCACTTGGGTTGCAAAGCAACTGATTGATCTCCATTGCAGAACTTACTCTGTGATAATTATGGACAAAAACACTCTCAAACTTCTTAGTTAATCAGAAGCCTGGATATTTGAAGATCTGTACAAGCTTACTTAAACCGAGTACAGTCACCAATAAGCAGAGTACTCATTACTGAACACCTGTTAGGCAGCACACTAGCTACGTTTCTCAGCTGAGCACTCTCATAAGAATCGTGTAAATTGTGGCAGACTGTATTTTCCAAGATGAATACAACAAGATATCCCATCCTACCTAACTCCTCTTACAATGTAACAATGACACTTCTCCATCAAGAGTTGGGTCTATGTTCCCTTCCCTTAAACATGGGTGGATCTATGACCATGCAGCAAATTACACTATGTGACTTCCAAGAATAAGCTACAAAAGGCAATACAGCTTCTGCTTGGTACTCTTTAGATCACCCGCTCTTGGAACCCAGCCAGCATTTTGTGAGAGAACACAAATTACATGAAAGGCCACATGTGGGTGTCCCAGCCAACTACCTTGGCTGAAGTTCCAACAGAACCACCAGAGATGTTAGTGAAGGAGACTTTGAGATGACTCCAGCCTCTGCTACTGTCTTATTGCAACTGCATGAGAAACCTCAAGCCCAGTTAACCCCCAGAAGAATGACAGATAATGACAAAAATGACTGTTATTTTTTTGTAAGCCCTTAAATTTTGAGGTGATTTGCTATGTGGCAATGAAAACTGCAGAACAAGATATGTATGACTATATTACACAGGTGAGCCAAGAGAGAAACATGTGTATCACACAGCAAGTAAGAAGATGAATCAGAATTTTAACACACCTTCTTATGACATCATGCTTCCTCAAAGATTTATTTTATTTGCAAAAAAGGTATTAAAACAAATGCTTGGCAGTAATATTCTTTAAGAGGCCAAAAATAAGCTAAACAAGACATACTATGTCCATTCTTCATGAAGAGTTCTGAAAAATATATTAACGATTACAGATAAGCTCACCTGCCCTTTTAAAAGATTGTTACGTAAACAGCTTAGCTTGGTTCCACCCAATAATTCTTTCAAACTTTATAAAGCAACTAGGCCCACAAAATGTAATGAACATGAAGTCAATGGGAACTTTCATATACCCTTGTTTTACGGAAATTTACTTTTTTTTTTTTTTTTTTTAATCATCCACAGCTACATCTGGAGCTACCTCTGGTATCAAAAGAGAGATGGGAAAAGTCAGGTTCCAGCACGGGTGGCTAAACTATCTATCATCATTCCCAGAAACTCCAACTATCTTTGCCAAAGGTAAAAATGGATTTTTTTTAATTTTTAATTTTTTTAAATTTTAAGTTTAAATCATAATTTATAAATATAATACCAAATGCAGGAAAGTTGACCTGCATTATTAGAAACATTTCTTCATCCTTAAACACTTATTTAGAGCCTATTGTGTAAAAGAGTGAGTGAAGGCTTTTTTCATATATGCTATGTGCTAATTATTTTAGCCACCATGTAAAGCAGAAATCATCTCCATTTTAGAGATGAGAAAACAGAGTCATGGAGATAAAATGGTGTATCAAGTCCCACAGAGAGTTATTAAAATAGTAGAGCTGGAGTTTGAAGGAGATTAGCTTCCTCTCGCCTTCCAGTTTTCAGCTCAAGAGAAGGTTCAACTGATACTTTCAGCTATAGCATAGTCCTTTAACCTTAACAGTTCCATTATTTTTAAAAATTCCAGCTCTTGTTTCTTTATTTCACAGTGACTAAAATGACTTATAGTCATTTTAATTTGATTCTTTTTTAACATTTTGGTCTCCTTACCCATCTATAAATTAATCTTCATGAAAACATTTCCATGTTGTTCATGGAAAGACTTTCAGGAACTAGAAGAGTTCTAGTATATAGTCTGTGCTCAATACATACTCATTAAGTAAACGAATAAAATCTACACCTCTAACTTTAGGATGTCTGACTCAAAACTCTGACTGTAAACACAAGAATTTTGTGTACCTGACATTGAAAAATTTGAGAACACTTCAGCTGGTGTAACTTAGCCAGGTGGGTTTCTTTTTCCCTTTTTCTATTTTATAGATTAAAAAATGGAAGGGTAAGAGTGTATTTGTTCAAAGTAATATTATTACCTCTATTCTTTCTGATGTTCCATCCGTTTCAAAATTCTGCTTGGAAATTTTCAGTGCACCGATCTTTAGAGCTGAGCTCAAACCTGACAATACTCTTTCTAGGTCACTTGTTCAGTCACATCAGCAAGTATAAAAGCTTCCATGGAGCAGATCAATGGTGCTTTTAATCTAAGTAGAGCTCCCCACTGGCTGGCTTTGCACCCTCTGTTTGCCAATTCTTCTACACAATCTGCGTTCAGTATGAGGGACAAGTTGTGTTGGGAGGGGCCAATGGCAGAGACAGAGTAAAGAAACCCCTTTCCCTACCTCCTCCCAACAGGAACACTGGGCCTAAAATCACCTACAAGTGTTTTTTTTCTGCTTTAGAAGGAAGCACCGCTATATTCCACTTTGCATGGTTGCAAGACTATTTCTCAGCAACCTCAGAACTAAAAAGTACATCCTTTACCTTACAATTTTGTATCTGGTATATTAACTCAGGAAATTGCCAAACTCTACACCGGTTCTGATTCAAAAGTTTATTTATAAATCACTTTGGAACCCAAATTCTATTTTCCCATAGAAGAACTGATAAAAATATGATAATGTCCTCAGATCAAACCACAAAATTTCACTTAACACCTGATGTATTTAAAGTAGTAATCATGATATTGGTGCCAGTTTTTGAGAACCTACACTGTGCTTATGCCATGGAAGGTTCCTCGTATAATTCAATTTACTTAATCTTCCTAACAGCTCTATGAGTTAGATATAACTATCATAACACACATGAGGAAACTGAGGTCCGGAAAGGGCAAGAAACTTTGTCAAGGCCACATAGCTAGAAAGTGGCAGAACTGGAACATAAACCTAAGCCTCTCTGATGTCAAACTTTGGGCTCCCTCCTCTTTGGCTCAACTAGTGCTTTCCTGCTCAAGAAGTGATGCTTCTGTGGGTAAAAGTGGTTTCATTTTGAGGTTTCATAAATGACTGTTTCCCTGCTTTTAGAGTATCAAGTGCATATCTTTATCTCAACTAGATTCCAGGTAATAGTGCAATTTCTGGACTTGGACAAAAATTCCATCAAGCCCTGGGATACTTTAACATAAACTTTGGACCGCCTACACAACATCCCTTTTCTTCTCTATGTCCTAATAGAACCTGCTTTGATTCAGGAATCACCCTGTTCCATTTGGCTATATGATTCAAGGATGGCTGACTTTTGACTGGTTTAAGCCAGTCATGGTAGTATGTTCTGTTTCCCCTTATTGGTTTAGGCATGAGGATGTGAGGTAATCCTGTCCAATAAAATGCAAGAGAAATATGCTAGGGAGCTTCTTGGAAATGCTTCCTCATTCTTAAAAGAGGTATACATTTAGATTATGATATATATGTATTAATCTATATATGGTTTCAACAACTGAGTAGCTTCTGGGGAGAAAATTAAAATTGTTCTCAACTTTCCAATTTGCACCAGTTTTAGCAGGATCAAAGTTTTAGAAAGAGAACTAGAAGAAACCATGGGAGAATCTTTTTTAAGCACCCTTTCAATAGCAGTCATTTATAAACATGACCTCCCCTGCCAACAAAAAGTCATCAAAGATAAAAGAATTTCAAACAACATAAAATAACATTCTGAATGGAGAAAAACACCACAAATTCAAAAGACAAGTAGCAAACTGAAAATTATTTGTATTCCATGTCACAAAAAATGGCTAATGCATTTAATATATAAATAAGTCCTGCAAACTGATAAGAACAGATATTATTCTAATTGATAAAAATTGGGAAACATGACAATTTCCCAGAAAAAGAAATCCTACTTGTTCTTAAACACATGTAAAGATGCTCAGTTTCTCTCACAGTGAGAAAAACTGCAAATACTTGAAATTTCACTCACACTCACACACACACACACACACACACACGTAAGGGGTGGCAAGGATGAGAATATTTAATTTTAATTGACTTTTATCCTTTTTATTTTTCAATCATATTCAGGCATATCCTGCAGCAAAAAAAAAAGTTAAATAAAATTGATATATAGAACTTTTGCTGAGACTACTTCCTTCAATTTATCATTCAACTCCTGAAACATGCCATTTAGTGTGAGGTAGAGGATCCTTGTGCAGATGTGAGAGGGTGTGCAGGTTGGTATGTATGCATGAAAGAGAGAAAGAGCAAGAGGCAAGAAGAAGGAGGAGGAAGTAAAATAATTGAACAGCATAATTTAAAGACATGCTCTAAGGCAAGATCCGGATGTAAGGGGGATTGTATAAAGGAAGAGGGTCATAGATAAGATTGACAAGGTTTGCCAGGTTAGATAAAGTTGAAAACCACACTAACAGACAGAAAGGAAAAGGTGCTAGAAATAATCCACAGTAGCAATGGGTAGGAATTAAGAACCAATTAGGCATGAGGGAGTTCAGGGAGGAGTCACACATGGCTAGATGGGTTCAAGCCTGGGTGAGAATAAATGTCAGAAGAGACACTTGGCCCCATGGGCCAAGATGAGGTCAGCTTTAAATACGTTGAACTTGAGGTTATGGTAAGACATCTGTACATGGAAACTACTAGCCAGTAGGCAGATGAAAATTGTAGAACTGGACCATTTCAGGGGTAGGGCCGAAACAGTGAGAAGCATGAATTGTGTCTGAACAGACACAAACATTGAGGGCATGAGCACACTTTGTATGTATGTATGGGCACTTCCTTTTGTTCTAGTTTGTGAGCATCTAAATGTCATTTTTAGCTCTACAGTGTTATCCACTGTATCTCCATCTAACCATATACTTTATAAATATTTGTCATCTAAAATATATAAAGATAACTGTTTTTCTTAACTTCAATTTTAATTATTTTGAAAAGACCCATAAGTATGTTTTTTCTATTTTTCCCCTTTATTATTAGAAGAGCCAATTTTACGGTTTGTGTGTAATTACTACTTTCGCAATGTTTTACAGATTTTTATAATATGGAGGCTGTTTCTCTGTAGTGTTTCTACATACTTTATGTTTAGTATCTGTATTTTAAATGTTCAATTGCTTATCTCAGAAATGCACAAATAATTATTTACCTGTCCTACTGGTGACAGGCAGACTCCCAGGAGGTAGACAGCTATTGTTCATCAGGCAAAGAGGAAGAAGAGAAAGATTTTTCTTCCCAAATGCTTTCCAGCATTTATACGTATTAGAAGACTAAGGATAATGGTGATGAAAAAGGAAGAGAGCCTCTGGCTGATCTGGCTGGGAGTTTCAAATAGCGAAGCATCAAAACTCTACTGGAAGTCATGACGCCTGCTTCGAGTCCCAGTTCTGCCAGTTACTTGCTGCTTACACAAAACCTTCACTCCACTAAAATTCCTCCTACGTTAAAATGAGCCTAATAAGATCATTCCACAGGTTTATTGCACTGGTCAAATGAGATATGCATTCAAAAGGCTTTTTAAAACTGCAAATGTTAGATAAAGAAGAGAGGTGCTTCTTTTTTGCTCTGGCAAGATTGAGAGGGACGTGATTCCCTTTTATTCTTATAAAATTATAAGAGTATAGGCAACGTATGGATAACTTTCCAAAGCCTGATTCCTTTACTTTGTGAGCTTCTTAGAGAGCAGAAGACATTATTTGGGGCTCAAAATGTTTATTGAATGAATGTGGGCATCTGTGCCCTAAGCTGTGCAAGGAACACAAAGATCTGCCTTTATAGGCAGAAATATAGGTATATCCTTATTTGTTTCTTTATTTTTCTTCCACGTTGTTTCCAGCATAAGGGTAGTTTCACAATGTCTCTAGAAGAAGGATGAGGCTCATGTGCAGTTAACACAAGAGGAAGGGAACAACCTGATAGTTCAGGGCACCTTGGAAAAGCCATGTGATACTAGTCTTATTGTTAGCTTACAGGTAATGGATGCCCTCCTAATATCTGCATCCCAAGGTATTAGACAGTAGCAGCCAGAAAAACACCCCCTCAAAGATGTCCGTGTCCTAATCCCTGGAACATATGAATATGTTACATTATATGGCAATGAAGAATTAAGGTTGCAGATGAAATTAAGTTTGCTGATCAGCTAGCCTTAAGATAGACAGTTTCCTATGTTACCCAGGTAGGCCCTAT
Organism: Balaenoptera musculus; assembly: GCF_009873245.2. Taxonomy (NCBI): domain Eukaryota; kingdom Metazoa; phylum Chordata; class Mammalia; order Artiodactyla; family Balaenopteridae; genus Balaenoptera; species Balaenoptera musculus. Next base: position 28,342,564 of record NC_045806.1, read on the forward strand.
GTATTCAGGAATCCTTAAAAGTGGAAGAGAGAGGCAGAAGAGTAGGTCAAAGGGATATGATAAGAAAGACTCAACTTGCCCTTGTTATCTTTGAAGATGTCAGGGGTCATGAGCCAGGGAATGTGGACAGCCTTTAAAAGCTGGAAAAGACGAGGAAATGTATTCTCCCTTAGAGCCTCCAGAAGGAAAGCAGTCTTGCTGACACCTTTTTATAGCCCAGTGAGAACCATGATGAACTTCTAAACCATAATAAATGATAATACAGTTGTGTTGTTTTAAGCCACTAAATTTGTGATTATTTGTTACAGCCACAAGAAAACTAATATATCGATTCATAATCAGAAGAGTGGCTTCATCCAAGAGATATAGGCTTTTGTCCACGTGAACATAAACGATTCAGTGTAGGTTTATTACGTGTCACAATGCAGTTAGCCCCTCACTTTCATTCTCTCTTGAACCCACCCCAATCAGCAACACCTCCAAAAAAACACACTCCACCGAAATTGCTCTTATCAAAGCAAATATCAGCTAGAGTGAGCATATAACTTATTGGCCAAAATGGGACAGAGAGTGAACAGAGGTGTTTAGACAGCGAACAGAGGTGCTATTAGTAAATCCACTGTGATAACTGCTATATGTCAAGATTTCCCAGGTGGCTTATCCCACTGACATCTCACTGGTTAATTTTCAACACTAATGTTACTTGAACTAATCTGCAATACTTAATGCTGTTAAACACTCTTCTCTCCCTGAAACACTTTCTCCTCCTGGCTTCTACAATACCACACACTCCCCCTTTTCATCTCCTCTTTCTAGCAATCCTTTTTATCCCATTTGCTGATTCCTTCTCATCTCTAAGCCTTAGGTGATCTCATCCAGGTGACTTTTTTTCTTAGGTGATCTCAGCCAGGTCAATGGATTTAAATACTATATCTATGCTGTTGATGACTTCCAAATTACTTATCCTCAACTCTGATCTTAGAACCTCAGCTTTATGTATATTCAAGTCTCATAAGCATCTCAAGATTAATATGTTCAATGTGATACACTGCATTAACAAAATAAAGTTTAAAAATCATATGATCATCTCAGTAGATGCAGAAAAAGAATTTGACAAAATTCAATATCCACTCATGATAAAAACTCACCACAAAGTGGGTACAGAAGGAACTTACCTCAACATAATAAAGACCGTATATGACAAGCCCAGAGCTAAATATTTTCTCCCATTCTGTAGGCTGCCTTTTCATTTTATTGATGGTTTCCTTTGCCGTACAGAAGCTTTTTAGTTTGATGTAGTCTCACTTCTTTATTTTTGCTTTTGTTGCCTTTGGCTGTGGTGTCAGATCCAAAACATCATTGGCAAGACCGATGTCAAGGAGCTTACAGACTATGTTTTATTCTGGCAGTTTTATGGTTCCACGTGTTACATTCAAGTCTTTTATCCACTTTGAGTTGATTTTTGTGTGTAGTGTAAGATAGTAGTCTAGTTTCATTCTTTTGCACATGCCTGTCTAGTTTTCCCAGCATCACGTAATGAAGAGACTGTCCTTTCCTCCTTGTATATTCTCAGCTCCTTTGTTGTAAATTAACTGACCATATATATATGGGTTTATTTCTGTTAAAATGTCCGTATACCTAAAGCAATCAAGAGATTCAATGCAATCCCTATCAAAATTCCAACCGCATTTTTCATGAAAATAGAACAAACAATCCACAAAAGACACCAAATAGCCAAAGCAATCTTGAGAAAGAACAAAACTGGAGACATCAAGCTCCCTGATTTCAATTTATATTACAAAACTATAGTAATCAAAACAGCATGGTATTGGCATAAAAAACAGACACATAGATCAATGAAAGAGAATAGTGAGCCCAGAAATAAACCCAATCCCTATCAAAATTCCAATCTCATTTTCACAGAAATAGAACAAACAATCCTCAAATTTGTACAGAACCACAAAAGACCCAGAATAGCCAAAGCTATTTGCAAGTCATATATCTGATAAGGGATTAATATCCAAAATATATAAACAACTCATATAACTCAATAGCAAAAAAACCAAACAATCCATTTAAAAAATGGGCATAGGATCTGAATAGACAGTTTTTCAAAGAAGTCATAGGCAACAGGCACATGAAAAGATGCTCAACATCACTATTCATCAGGAAATGCAAATCAAAAGCACAATGAGCTATCACCTCACACTGTTAGAATGGCTATTATCAAAAAGACAAAAAATAACAAGTGTTGGTGAGGCTATGGAAAAAAGAGGACCCTCGTGCACTGTTATTGTGAATTGAAATTGGTGCAGTCACTATGGAAAACAGTATGGAGGTTCCTCAAAAAATTAAAAATAGAACTACCATATAATGCAGCAATTCCTCTTCCAGGTATTTAGCCAAAGAAAACAAAATATTACCTCAAAAAAGAGGTTTGCATCACCATGTGCACTGCAGCATTATTCACAATAGCCAAGAAATGGAAACAATCTAAGTGTACATCGATGGATGAATGCATAGAGAAAAATGTGACACACAGACACACTCACATACATACATACACACACAATGGAATATTATTCAGCCATAAAAAAGAATGAAATCTTGTTATTTGCAACAACAAGGAGGGACCTTGTGGGCATTCTGCTAAATGAAATAAGTCAACAAGAGAAATACCATATGATCTCACTGATAACTGGAATCATAGATACAGAAAACAAATTGGTGGTTGCCAGAGGCAGGGGGTATGGGGTGGGCAAAATGGGTGAAGGGGGTCAAAAGGTACCAACTTCCAGTTAAAAAATAAATAAGTCATGGGGACGTAATTTACAGCACGGCAACTATGGTTAATGATACCGTATTGCATATTTGAAAGTTGTTAAGAAGGTAAATTTTAAAAGTTCTCATCCCAAGGAAAAAAAATTCTGTAACTATGTATGGTGATAGAGGTTAACTAGACTTACTATGGTGATCATTTCACAACATATACAAATATAGAATCATTATGTTGTACACCTGAAATTAATATAATATTATATGTCAGTTATACTTCAACTTTAAAAAAAAAAGTTTAAGAGATTAACATGTTCAAAACTGAGCTTCTAACCTTACTCCCAAACCTGCTCCTCCTATAGTCTATTCTATTTTGGTTGGCGGAAACTCCATTCTTCCTATTGTTTAAACAAAAACCTTGCAGTAATCCTTGGTTTCTCGAATTCTTTCATAACTCACACCCACTGTATCATATGGAGCATGATCTTGATGAAATGGTGGCCTCCAATTCTGCTACTAGGTATGCCATCCCAGAGAGCATGAAACACAAAGGCTCACCAACGAAATTAATATGTTCAAATCCCAACATTTATTAAATCATTTTAAAGCATATGGAGAGACGCAAGATGAAACAGATGGAAGGTGTAATGCAATTAGGATAAGGTCAAACAGAAGAACCACCACGCTATTTAAATCTTGGGTTATACAATATCCATACGTTTTGCTGTATCAGCCTTCCCTGTTGATGGTGTGGTGGACAGAACCAGAGGTGAGATTTGAGCAAGGCACATTCTTAGGACAGAATGTACCTAAGATGGGGCTTCCCTGGTGCCGCAGTGGTTAAGAATCTGCCTGCCAATGCAGGGGACACGGGTTCGAGCCCTGGTCTGGGAAGATCCCACATGCCACGGAGCAACTGGGCCCGTGAGCCACAATTACTGAGCCTGCGCGTCGGGAGCCTGTGCTCCGCAACGAGAGGCCGCGATAGTGAGAGGCCCGCGCACCGCGATGAAGAGTGACCCCCCACTTGCCGCAACTAGAGAAAGCCCTCGCACAGAAACGAAGAACCAACACAGCCATAAATAAATAAATAAAAATTGTATAACTTAAAAAAAAAAAAAAGAGTGTACCTAAGATGACCACATACACTTGCTCTACTGGGAAGATGCAGGGGCAAGTATAGCTGACCTATAGCTGTAGCTCATCAGTTAGTCTGCTAAACAGTTATAGGATTTATTGGTATTTTTTACGTAGAGCACTTCGGAGGCCATAAGACATACTGAGTATAATTAATCGGTGGCCAATTTAGGAATGATGAAGCTGCCAGCCCAGAGGTGATATCATCATACCTTATTATTTGGTCTTTTCATCTCTTTCCATCCATAAACAATATTCTTGTATATTTCACTATTTATTCCATCTATTTTTAACATGTGTAATAGGTCAAGTTACTATCTAAAGCTGACACACATTTTGACCTCTGCCTATGTCTCACAAGTTATTTGCTCCTCACCAGCTGAATTTAACACATAGGTTTCACTTATATTTCATAAGCTATTATTGAATAGTTTATTTACACTCTAAGTTTAATGCCTCTTGGAAGTATCATCTATCATCTTTGTTTTCTTATGACACAGTTAAATATTCTCAAAAAATACAGCTAACACGTGTTCCACATAGAATTGGCAAACCCTGTAGGTTATCCAAAACATATCCAGAATTCAATTACTATGCATCATTCTCACTGATAGAACCATTATGAAAAACAATATGGACATTTCTCAAAAATTAAAAAATAGAACTACCATATGATCCAGCAATTCCACTTCTCAGTACACATCCAAAGGAAATTGAAAACAGTATCCCAAAGACACATCTGCACTCCCATGTTCATTGCAGCATTATTCACAATAGCCAAAATATGAAAACAAACCTAAATGTTGGCCAATGGATGAATGAATAAAGAAAATATGGTGTGTGTGTCTGTGTGTGTGTGTGTGTGTGTGTGTGTGTGTGTGTATACACACACATATATACATACAATAAAATACTATTCAGCCTTAAAAAGGAAGGAAATTCTGGCATTTGAGACAACATGGATGAACCTGGAGGACATCATGCTAAGTGAAATAAGCTAGATACAGAAAGACAAATATTGCATGATCTCATTATCTCATTATATGTTGAATCTTTAAAAAAAAAAAAAAGCCAAACTCATAGAAACAGAGTAGAATGGTGGTTCAATAGGAGCTGGAAGGAGGGAGTCATGGGGAGTTATTTTTTTTAATGGATAGAGTTTCCATTTTGCAAGATGAAAAGAATTCTGGAGATAGATGGTGGTAATGGCTAGACAATTTCATGAATGTACTGAATACCACTGAACTGTACACTTACAAATGGTTAAAACGTTGACTTTTACATTATGTGTATTTGACCACAATAAAAAAAATGGGGGGGGAAAAAAGAAAAATAATCCAAATCCAAGCCTCTGTCCTATCCTGCCTGGATTACTGCAATAACATTCTAACTAGTCTCCTTGTTTCCATCCTTATTCCTTTGGTCTGTTCTCCACAAAGCAGCCATGTTGAAATAATGTGAGTTTATGTCATTCCTCCAATAGCTTTCTACCTCATTGGTAATAAAAACCTAAGTCTTCACCATTTCTTACAAAACCCTATGGGATCTGGTCCACTACTACAGTTCAGACACCATCTCCTAGCACTGTGCCCCTAACCTGTACCTTTCCTTGAATAGTCCAAATAAATATCCTCACAACTCAGGGTTTTTGTACTATCTGTGTTTCTTCCTCATGGGTTTATCTTCCAAAAGGTACCCATACCTCTTTCCAGTCTTTACTCAATATTTACTTTCTTAATGAATCCTTCTCTGACCACCCAAACTGATATTTTAACTTTTCTCCACCATGTACTGCATATTCCACCTTCCTCTTTTATTTATTTTTTCTTTTTAGCATTTACTATTGTACTTACTACTAAATTTTACTTTACTTAATGCATGTTATTTTCATATTATTTGAAATGCTATTTTACTTATTTATAGTTGTTCATACTATGACTCTCCCATGAGCACATGTCCTCCATTAAGGCAGGAATTATTTTGTGTATTTGTTTACTAATGTGTCTTTTGATCCTATAATAATACCTGGCACATAGTAGGTGATTAATAAATAAGTGTAAAATGATTACATAAATTAATATTACTCCATGTGTGAAAATCATAGTAGAGAAAATTCAGTGGTAGTTAGTATAATTAACATGGGCTTGGAGTCAGATAAATCTGAACTTAAATTCAGGCTCTGTCACTTATTGGTTAGGCCTTGAAATTTGGATTAAATTGGCCAATTTGAAAAGGAGATATAAGTCATTCTAGGCTGAGAGAACCATAAAAGCTAAGAAAAGAAATTGCTTGGCACTTGCGCAGGAGAGAAAGTGACTTAATTTGGTTGGAGTAAAGAAAACATAAAATAGATTAGTGTGAAATAAGCATGAAAATATAAATTGTTAATAGATCATGGAGCTTACTGATGAAATTTGGGAGAGTGGAGTTATTATAAAGGCAAAAGGAAGTGAAGAAAGTTTCGTGAATTATGTTATTAAAGCTGTTAATAAGAAAATCTAATATGATTTAGAGAGGACTAAACTAAAAAGAATGATATTGATTGCAAAGCTATTTCTGTAATCTAGAAGACATGTAGTGAGAGCCTGAATCAGAGGGCATTTATGAATACTGAGGGAACATAACTTAATGGAGAAATGCTGTGAAGAAAGAATTGACAATGCTTATCTCATTATTGAATAGCAGATCACTACAGAGGCAAAAGAGTATGTCACATATTTAAGTCTCAAAAACTGTTGAATAACGTCCCCATTTACATAACAAAAAGGACAACAAACAGGTTTGTGAGCAATGAAACAAGGTTCACTTCAGGACATAGGAGGTTTGAGAAATCAGTGGACGTCAAGGTATAGATACATACCAAAGAGTTGAAAATGAGGCTGTAACTCAAGAGAGATTGGAAGTGGTGAAAACATAAATACAATGATCATGGGCATACAGCTTCAAGTCAAGAGATTAAATCATATTGACAACAGAGAGCGTATACAAAAAAGAAGGTCAAAGGATCTCACATGAGACTCCTATGCTAAGAGAGTTGGAAGAGGAGGAAGAGCCAGATAATGAAAGAGACACAGGACAGTTAGAGGTGGAGAAGGAGCTGGTAAGTCTAGAGGCTATAGGAAAAGTACTTCAGTGACGGTACAAAGCCTGAGAGGTGATAAAAGACATTGGATTTGGTGACCAAGTATAATTATTTGCTGAATAAACAAACGTATAAAGCACAGACTACAAAAAATGGTCAGTGAAAGAAAATGTCACATAATAGTACATTAACAAGATAAAACGGAGTGGTGTGTTTGGACAGAGGAGGTGTGCCTACAGGCGTTTTGGCTAGGATGAGGTGCCAGGAGAAAGAGAGAAATGGAAAGTGAAAAAGATATTGGAGATGTTTGATATTAGATTAGGAGTAGAATGAGAGGCATGATCCAAGTCATAAAAATAGGAATTCAGTGTAACTATAAAAAGGATGTCCTCCATTGAAGAATGGGTGGTAGTTAAGTGATACAATGAAGGAAAAGTTAGGGTTCACACCAGAGAGTATTGCTTCTTGGTAAATTATGAGAAAAACTGATTTATAGGCAGAGATCCTGAGATAGGTCAGATTACTTCACCTCAACACGTTCACAAACTGCAATGACTATAAATCAGATTTTCTAAGTTGGGACAGATGGGGATACTTAATGTTTCTAAGATACTGGGAACTTTTACAATAATTTAGGCATTTTATGTTTCCCATAGGAAACAGTCACCCACATGGCTCTCTCTTCTGTTATGGAAAACTGCACCCTTACTAATAGACCACCAAGTAAACACTTGAATGAAACCCTCTAATGGAACCCAATCTGGCCGATCATTAGAAGTGGATCAGATATAACCTGTAGGGGGCAGTACAGGATCAGCCCCTCTGAGAAACTCTTTAGAAAAAATTTTCTCAGTAAATAGTTAAGACACAAATTTATCAAACCTAACTATGTGTAACACCATCTTCTGATGTGCTTCCTTTAGAAACAGGCAGGATATATCATTCCTCACCAACTGTGATTCATGTTTCTTCTTTTCTAAAGGATAACAACAGGTTTATTTCAATGGCTTATGTTAAGTTAAAACAGATATGTGAACTGCTCAATATTTTATGATATATTACATATTTTGTAATATTTAGACAAAGGGAGAGTGAACAAATACAGTCTAGCAAAATTAAGTCCATTTATAATTACTTCATTGAGGAGTCATACCTGAACAATGCCTTAATGAGATGGTAATGAGGTAAAAATGTGCTGCCAGAATAGGCACTGGAGAAAACCTTCTGGAAAAGGCAGCTCAATAAAGTGAAAATAAGAGGGGAAAATACTCCTCTCTTTGTCTTGTCTGAGACTTCTTTATTTTAGGAGGTACAACACCTATTAAGTCTTGGAAGTTTCAATTGGAGGATGGTGATTTAAAAAAAAAAAAAAAGCCTAAAGAATCAGGGAGAGTCAGGAGGGTGGGAGGGGGAGGGGGAGGGAGAGGGAGGAGGAGAAAGGAAAGGGTGGGTACACTTAAACTTAAAATGGAGATAAAAATAGTACCTCCCACCTCTAAGAGTCATTATAAGGATTTTATTAGTTCATATAATGTATACACATAGCATATAGTTAACACTCAGTAATGTGGGGCAGAATTCTTTTTATTTACTGATAATGAAGAAACTGATTAGGTTTTTTGTTCAAGACTATACAACTTTGTGAAAATGTGGATGGGAATTTAATTGAAGATGAGGCTGAGTCACATAATCATTCTCACTCATCTCCTTTGTTCAACTTTGCAAGAAAACTAGCCAAGGATAAAGGGCATAACTAAGCCCTGAAATATGTTCCCCTGGGGGAAGCTTTCAGTGTTAAAATTTTTCACGCATCAATTAACTGTGCCAAATAAATCACTAATTAAATACAACCACTATCTTAAAAAAAAATCGATGAGTCTCCAAAAATGTATACTTTTCTCCAATGGGATCAAGACCATAATTTCTAAATTCCCATTCATTGTGTAGCATTGAGAAAAGTCACTTCCGCAAGAACTCTTCAAATTGCTCTTCTAAGCAAAAGAAATGAGATTTTCTTTTAAAAGGAAATTTTAGCAAATCCAGCAATTCTAGCACATGTCATTCCCATGCTCTAACATATACAAGGCTATAATTTCTTGTATTTTTAGGTTTTCTACAACACTGCAATAATGATGGAAAACGCTACTGAGAAGATTCATTATGTGGAAAATATTGAATGGTGCATAGACTCTGACCTGGTTTGAGTGTGGCTTTCTTGTATAAATACTACAGAGCCTGCTATCAAGTTTAAATTGGCAAAATTAAAATCTATCATATGAAGAAGCTTACAGTTATATTTTTCTTAAATAGAATATAAATACATACTTATACAGTGAAAATATAATAAGGGCAATATAGAGAGTATATATTTCCTTTAGGTATCAGATATCTAGAAAAATCTCCCCAAGTAATGTGACTAGTAAATTTCATCCATTTTCCCATTCTTTTAAATGACCTCTCTTTAATGAGCTTTGTGTTTTGGTTGGTAGCCTTTATAAAAACTAACCTTGCAGGTAATTATATAATGAAAGTACAAATCACTATTATAAGAATCCCCATTCATGAAGAATCAACATACGTTAAACCTAGAGAGGTCTCAATAACAAAACAGCATCATGTGAAGTATCTAATACAACTGAGAACAATGAAACGGCTCCTGATGGTGGAGAAAAAAAAGGCACTGCAAAATTCAAACAAACAAAAACCATGTTAGGTTATCTTGGGTGAAGAAGTTCTTTGGTTTGGAGAACAGAGAGTAAATGTTGACAGACCTGTGAAGGAAATGGGCTCCGTGTGGGGTCAGAGGTGGTGACATAAGCAGCCTGTGTGTAGGCATAGCTCTTGAACCGAGGCTTAGGAGAGGAAGGAGTTCGTTCATAGCCCTGTGCTAGACTGACTGTGATCTGCAGAAGGGTTCGGGGGAGGGGGACAGAGAGGAGGAGGAGACATGATAAGTAACCCTGGAAGGACTGCTTTCCAACACACTAGAAAAAACGAATGTTAAATGGAAACAGTGAGATGAAAAACTTAATCCTAAGTATATATAAGTGATATTAGAAACTGGTACACTCCAAGAATTGTGGTGCTCAATGTCATGTTGGAGAACAGGTAGTCAGGGAAGAGAGGAGGATGGGATTTAACCATAAAGATTCCATCCTGACACCCCTCCAGCACTAATATGGGATGCTGCTCTTCAAACTGGCAAAAACAAGCAACCCAAAGCAATTTTCTCTGAACCCAAAGTAAACAAAACCAGAATTCATCACGTCAATACCTTGGAAAGGATTGAAGCTTTCATAAGCTAAATATAGAATTAGCTCAGTAGAGTGAGAAAATTAGGCCTGAGAGCTTTCCACGCCTTTAGCAGAAATTTTGCTAAAGGCTTTTTCATCATTGTTTGTATCAAAGAAAGTTAAGAAAAAAAACACCCTAAATATACACCGTTGGGAAGAAGAACAGAAGAATCCCACTGGATTCTGTACAATAATATCATAAAAGTCTTTATCATATGTATTCTCTATTTAATTTTTATTTAAACTATTTTAAACTAATTTTATCTTATCAAAAATATTACCCTGAGTATGCAAAATTTGTTACTACATCAGCAAGTTGCCACTAAAAATAAGAAAACATTATTAAACAGAGTACTTGCCTCTGCTCTTGGTCTAGTTCTTCGCTTTTTGCTCTAGTTGATGGAAAGTTTAATGTGTATATGAGTCTATCTTTTATTTTATTTCACTTTACACAATGGAAATGCAATGTATTCTGTGTCCCATATTCCTATAACATGGTGCATATCAATAGCAGAGTATTTTAACAATGTGCCTTGAAAACAACATTATTGCCCATGATATCAGATGAAATTTAGGTTTACAGAGTCCTCTCCCTCTCTCTCCCTCTCTCTCTCTCCAAATACTCACACACAAAGACACACAGACACACACACACACACACACAAAGCTATATATACATATATTTTTGTACATGTGTGTGAATATATACACATATATATATACTATGCTATATATATATACATATATGTGTATCCATCCATAGACAATATAGATATGTGTGTATGATATCTAAAAATCCATATAAAACAGAAAATATCATTGATATTAGCTATTCTTTCGATCTTTTACCTGTTGAGAATAGTGCATTTGATGATGTAATTGAAAATGTTCTTCTCTAGTAACTTTTGATGGCCTTGGCAACATCTCCACCTCCTGGATGGCTTCGATGCTCACTTGTTGAGGCAAAACTTGGAAGAGTGATGTGACGTACATTAAGATGGACTTCTTATCTGGATAAGTGGTGGCAACATCTGTAAGCACATTAACACCACACATCAATTTTTGGTTTCTGTATTTGAGTGTCTAAAAGGGGAATGAACAAATCAATGTTACAGGAAGAAGACAGATTAATGAGCACTCGATTGTCCATGAATGTCCTCCACAGACTAATTAGAACATGATAATCAGGCCTAAAATGTCCTTCCAATTTGGCAGACCAATGAGATGAGCACTAAAGTTAATTTCTTTTCCTTGTTCACATAAAAACTTCATTCCGCAATACTTCTTCCTAAGTCAAATTGCCAAACTAGCCCATCTAAGAGAGTGGTTTTCATTAGATAAGAAACAAAAATAAAAGATTGCATCTTCCTTTCCATGGAAAGTTATAATAGCATGTCAATTAAAATGGTGCACTGGTAATTAAACAATTACACCAAAGAGCTTAATGCCCTGGCTTCCAGTAAAGAAAGCTTGCACCTCCTAATCAAATTTTTGCTGGTGATTAAGCATGTAAAGAGCAAAATAATGTCTCTGTGTTGAAACGAACCGTGTATTTCTACAATCAAAATAAAATAAAACAACTATATACCATAAGCATAATGATTTGTAATATTCCTTAACTATATTAAAAATATTTCTTTACATTATGGTGCATCTGTTAAAGTCAGATGTCACTTTCCTTCTTAGACGTTAGAGATAAATTTAAAAGTCCTTCACATAAAGTTGATCTGACATTATGTTCTTTGCCACATCTAGGGAATGAAAGAAACCCAGCATTTAAAGTCAATAATAATTCGTAATAACACATATAATAAGTGGCAGCTCCTTCAAAAGCTTCTTTTGCTACTTGGCATTACAATTTACCCACTGTGCTCATTCCAGGGAACCAAATGCAAAAACAATCCTTTATGTGAAGAGTACCATTAATCCCAGAAGTGTTAAACATAAATCCTGGCAGGAGGCCAAGACAACTTAGCAGCAATGTGCCAGGCATTTTTCTTGCCATAAATTTATCCTAGCTCAGCTAGCATTAAAAGATCTGTTTTTAAGTTAAATATGTATATTCTGGTCAGGTGTTCTGTTTGTAAGTTAAAAGGACAAGAGTCAAATTTCAAGTTCACAAGCATAAAAGGAGGTTGAACAGGTCACTTAACTCCATTCCTTCGCAAGTCACAGCAACATGATTAATCAGAACAACTATTTTTAAAGTATTTTTAAAAAGAGTTACAGAGAAGCAAAAAGTTAGCTAATGTTCCCTGGTCTGCTTCTATCCATGGTATAATACAGTCCTTCTTAACTTTTAATGTGCATATGAATCACCTGGGGATCTTTTTAAAATCAGAATCGGATTCAGTAGGTCGGGGTGGAGCGTGAGGCTCTGCATTTCCAGCAAGCTGCCAGGTGATGATGAAGCTGCTGACTTGAAGACCATACTTTGAGTAACAAGGGTCGAAGAAAATGACACAGAAGCACGCTCTTATATTACCTTCTGCTTCATTGCTTTGCTTACTTGTTTTCAAAAGATACTTATTGGACATTTAAATGCATAAGGCTTAAAGGTACAAAGTTATTGATATATAATACATATTCTCTGCTCCCTATTAAAATTTAATTATTAGCCAACAGATGGTGAAGATAATCTTTTGCAAATATTTTTTAGGAAAGAACTAAGGAATACCTTGTGTATAAGTACTGCCTTTCTAAAAAAAAAAAATCTTACTAACTTAGCTTTGAAATTCTAAAATCTACCTTTCATTTGATAATTGTTTTTCAAGTGTTCATTGTATGGCAGATACTATACTTCTTCACAATATGTTTTTGAAACTCTAGAACGTTTTCTTCCTTCTCACTAGTAACTAGTCAGTTTTATCTGTAATGAGCAAAATTTAGAATTCTGTTTATTTTTTAGTGCATTAAATAAAACCATGCTGTGAGAAAGGCACTGAATTTTAAAAGGTTGTCTGCGTAAATAAAAAGTTCCATGACTATTTACTGCTATATTAGACATGTGCATGTGTATGTCTGGCCTCAAATGCAAACCATGATCAAAATAAATAAAGGTAAAAATAGATCTAGCATTATTTCTATTGCCCCAAGCAAATGTCAAAAATTGTAGCATATTTTATCTACATAAAACATCTTTTGGATGAACATCAATATTCATAAATATCAATCACTACAATCACTATTTGATCAAACTATTGACATTTTTGCCCCAATCTATTACCATCCCACCTCAGAAGTTGTACAGGATTCAGCTGTACCAGTAGGTAGAATCCAGTATTCCTTTTTGTTTTTACAAAAAGGAACTTAGATATTCTAAAATATGTTGAATTCCTTCCAAACATATTTACTAAAGACCTATTAAATTTTAAATATTTTAATAGATTATCCAGGAGAGTAACAAGATAGAGAATCCATGGATTCTGCTTACAGTTTGGAATAATAAAATAAATAAGAAGAACAAAATAATTGCACTGCTAAAGAGAATTTAAAATGTGTTCCTCTAATGGCACAGCCAGTGCTTTAATATGTTCAGAAAAAGGAAGAAAGTATACATTTCTGGAGGATCAGAAAATTCTTTATGAATAGAAAACTGAAATAAATTTGTATAGGGTTTCATTAGGGGAAAACCTAATGAAATGGAGAAAGGTATTCTAGGCAGTAGAAAAGCATGAGTAAAAGTGCAGAGGTAGGGACAGATTAGACATGTTCTGGGAAGAGCGCCTTTGGGTGTCTTAGCCACAGAGTTGAGAACAGTGATTAACAGGAAAAAATGGGAAGCTTGTATGTGGAACACTAAGGGATCATCAATAGCAAAGTAGTCAATTTGGCCTTAGTTCAATAGGTTGGAGAGTAACTAACTACTTTTGATCAAGACTGTGACACCATTAAAATTTTTGTAAAGTAAAACCATTAAGCGCAGAATGGAATGAAGGAGAAAAAAACTAGAGGCAAGTAGGAGGCTGGGACCCGATCCAGATAGGAGGCATCAGAGAATTAAAATAGTCTGTGTAATGAAAACAAGGGGATGCATAATAGAAATTCTAAGACATCCCCAAAATAACTTCATTCAATTTCAAATCATTTACTCCACAGTCTTTGCAAATGCCTATATACAAAATCCTGTCCTAAGTCCTGGGGGGACAAAGATTAATAAACTGAAAATGAAATGGAGGAAGGAGGATTGAAGGAAGAAACTGCTTGTTCTGTAGCCATGGTAACAAGTAGCCACCAACACAAGTTTCAATCTCATTTAATCAATTAGCAATTACCTGTCTACATGGTCTTGATCATGCTGCTGCAAGCCAACCAACATCAACCCCTCCCTTCTGAAAGTCTGCCAATCAGAAGTGGACTTGCTCCAATGAACAAAATTCTGAATGCAAACCAATTAACAGTGGTCTCACCTGAGTAACCAACCATGCTTCTAAAGGTGACATCAACCTACTCCGAAGTCTGAATGTTCATAAATCTCTTGACCCCTGGGTTTCCCCCTCAAACCTAAGAATTTGAGGAAGGTGAGAATGATGGGATGTGATTTCCTTTTTTTTTTTTTATTATAAGACATTAAAATATACAAATTCAAAGAAGTGGGTGAACCCCCAAAATAAGAACTTAAAATTATATGAAAGTTATCCTTGCACTAAAAACCCTATTATATAATGGGTTGATTGCCACAAAAGCTTAAATTAATTATTTCTAATCCAATCTTTGAAACCAGTTAAGGATGGAAATGTTGAGAACTCATAATACTGCCAGAAAATGTTATTTTATGAACAATAACACTGATTCTGATGAGTGTTTCTATTGTCACCAGAATTTTAATATTGAGGGCTATAATGGAACAAATAAACCATTTAGGGAAATTGCATATTTTTCAAAGAAATTGAAGCCCACAGCAGTTTGATGGCAAGTTCAAAAGCTAGTTCAAGTCAGAATTAGAACCCAGTCAGTGCATCATACTTCTCAGTACCTTACCTTCATATTTTCAGAGAATGCTATCTTAGTGCATTTGAAAACCAAGTATCTCAAAGTCATTATCTAAATGATGACCCTGTGATCCATGTGGTTCCATTACCAAACATCACCTACACTCTCCATAGTAGTAGTGATTTCTATTTCTAATAAGTGAAGTATAACAAGAGTAAATACACATAAAAATGCAATTTCAGCAGTAATCAAAGAAATGCAAATTAAATAAAGATGGGAGTGTTTAATTATACTCCACTGCCTATCAAATTATCAAAGAATGACAAAAGGATAACAATCAATACTGCAGAAGTGTCAACAATTTGGCCAAACTCCTACTTTGCTGGAAGAGTATCAGTTGGTTCCAACGTTACGAAAAATATTTTGGCTATATCTAAAAACAATCCTATTCAGTGACCCAGTAATTTTCCTTCTAGGAATCCACCACAAGGAAATAATCAGAAATTTAAAAGAAGATTTATATAAACAATGTGAAATTTAAGCTCTCTTTACAATTAGAAAAGAAATATTTATCACACAAAAAAGAAAAGAATTCAGACCATTCCAAATTGCTTGACAGAAAACTAAAATTAGAGATGATCAAATATATAATTGTACGAGGACATACTGGGCCCTGAACCAAGATGGCGGAGTAGAAGGACGTGCTCTCACTCGCTCTTGCGAGAGCACCAGAATCACAACTACCTGCTGGACAACAACCAACAGGAAGACACTGGAACTCACCAAAAAAGATACCCTATATCCAAAGCCAAAGGAGAAGCCACAATGAGACGGTAGGAGGGGCGCAATCACAGTAAAATCAAATCCCATAACTGCTGGGTGGGTGACTCACAGACTGGAGAACACTTATACCACAGAAGTTCACCCACTGGAGTGAAGCTTCTGAGCCGCACGTCAGGCTTCCCAACCTGAGGGTCCGGCAACGGGAGGAGGAATTCCTAGAGAATCAGACTTTGAAGGCTAGTGGGACGTGACTGCAGGACTTTGACAGGACTGGGGGAAACAGAGACTCCACTCTTGGAGGGCACACACAAAGTAGTGTGGGCATCAAGACCCAGAGGAAGGAGTAGTGACCCCAGGGGAGACTGAACCAGACCTACCTGCTAGTGTTGGAGGGCCTCCTGCAGAGGCAGGGGGTGGCTGTGGCTCACTGGGGGGACAAGGACACTGGCAGCATAAGTTCTGGGAAGTACTCCTTGGCGTGAGCCCTCCCAGAGTCTGCCATTAGCCACACCAAACAGCCCAGGTAGGCTCCAGTGTTGGGTTGCCTCAGGCCAAACAACCAACAGGGAGGGAACCCAGCCCCACCCATCAGCAGTCAAGCAGATTAAAGTTTTAATGAGCTCTGCCCACCAGAGAAACAGTCAGCTCTACCCACCACCAGTCCCTCCCATCAGGAAACTTCACAAGCCTCTTAGATACCCTCATCCACCAGAGGGTAGACAGAAGAAGCAAAATCAACTACAATCCTGCAGCCTGTGGAACAAAAACCACATTCACAGAAAGATAAGACAAGATGAAAAGGCAGAGGGCTATGTACCAGATGAAGGAACAAGATAAAACCCCAGAAAAACAAGTAAGTGATGTGGAGATAGGCAACTTTCCAGAAATAAGAATTCGGAATAATAATAGTGAAGATGATCAAGGACCTCGGAAAAAGAATGGAGGCAAAGATGGAGAAGATGCAAGAAATGTTTAACAAAGACCTAGAAGAATGAAAGAACAAACAAACAGAGATGAACAATACAATAACTGAAATGAAAACTACACTAGAAGGAATCAATAGCAGAATAACTGAGGCAGAAGAACGGATAAGTGACCTGGAAGACAGAACAGTGGAATTCACTGCTGCAGAACAGAATAAAGAAAAAAGAATGAAAAGAAATGAAGACAGCCTAAGAGACCTCTGGACAACATTAAACGCAACAACATTCGCATTATAGGGGTACCAGAAGGAGAAGAGAGAGAGAAAGGACCAGAGAAAATATATGAAGGGATTATACTCGAAAACTTCCCTAACATGGGAAAGGAAATAGCCACCCAAGACCAGGAAGCGCAGAGAGTCCCATACAGGATAAACCCAAGGAGAAACATGCCGAGACACACAGTAATCAAATTGGCAAAAAGTAAAGACAAAGAAAAATTACTGAAAGCAGCAAGGGAAAAATGACAAATAACACACAAGGGAACTCCCATAAGGTTAACAGCTGATTTCTCAGCAGAAACTCTACAAGCCAGAGTGGCATGATATACTTAAAGTGATAAAAGGGAAGAACCTCCAACCAAGATTACTCTACCTGGCAAGGATCTCATTCAGATTCGAGAGAGAAATCAAAAGCTTTACAGACAAGCAACAGCTAAGAGAATTCAGCACCACCAAACCAGCTTTACAACAAATGCTAAAGGAACTTCTCCAGGCAGGAAACACAACAGAAGAAAAGGACCTACAAAAACAAACCCAAAATAATTAAGAAAATGGTCATAGGAATATACATATCGATAACTACCTTAAACATGAATGCATTAAATGCTCCAACCAAAAGACACAGGCTTGCTGAATGGATACAAAAACAAGACCATATATATGCTGTCTACAAGAGACCCACTTCAGACCTAGGGACACATACAGACTGAAAGTGAGGGGATGGAAAAAGATATTCCATGCAAATGGAAATCAAAAGAAAGCTGGAGTAGCTATACTCATATCAGATAAAATAGACTTTAAAATAAAGAATGTTACAAGAGACAAGGAAGGACACTACATAATGATCAAGGGATCAATCCAAGAAGAAGATATAATAATTATAAATATATATGCACCCAACATAGGAGCACCTCAATACATAAGGCAACTGCTAACAGCTATAAAAGAGGAAATTGACAGTAACACAATAATAGTGGGGGACTTTAACACCTCACTTACACCAATGGACAGATCATCCAAAATGAACATAAATAAGGAAACAGAAGCTTTAAATGACACAATAGACTAGATAGATTTAATTGATATTTATAGGACATTCCATCCAAAAACAGCAGATTACACTTTCTTCTCAAGTGAGCACGGAACTTTCTCCAGGATAGATCACATCTTGGGTCACAAATCAAGCCTCAGTAAAGTTAAGAAAATTGAAATCATATCAAGCATCTTTTCTGACCACAACGCTATGAGATTAGAAATCGATTACAGGGGAAAAAAAACATAAAAAACACAAACACACGGAATCTAAACAATACGTTACTAAATAACCAAGAGATCACTGAAGAAATCAAAGAGGAAATCAAAAAATACCTAGAGACAAATGACAAGGAAAACACGACGTTCCAAAACCTATGGGATGCATCAAAAGCAGTTCTAAGAGGCAAGTTTATAGCTATACAAGCTTACCTCAAGAAACAAGAAACACCTCAAATAAACAATCTGACCTTACACCTAAAGGAACTAGAGAAAGAAGGACAAACAAAACCCAAAGTTAGCAGAAGGAAAGAAATCATAAGGATCAGAGCAGAAATAAATGAAATAGAAACAAAGAAAACAATAGCAAAGATCAATAAAATTAAAAGCTGGTTCTTTGAGAAGATAAACAAAATTGATAAACCATTAGCCAGACTCATCAAGAAAAAGAGGGAGAGGACTCAAATCAATAAAATTAGAAATGAAAAAGAAGTTACAACAGACACCGCAGAAATACAAAGCATCCTAAGAGACTACTACAAGCAACTCTATGCCAATAAAATGGACAACCTGGAAGAAATGGACACATTCTTAGAAAGGTATAACCTTCCAAGACTGAACCAGGAAGAAATAGAAAATATGAACAGACCAGTCACAAGTAATGAAATTGAAACTGTGATTAAAAATCTTCCAACACACAAAAGCCCAGGACCAAATGGCTTCACAGGTGAATTCTATCAAACATTTAGAGAGGAGCTAACACCCATCCTTCTCAAACTCTTCCAAAAAATTTCAGAGGAAGGAACACTCCCAAACTCATTCTATGAGGCCACCATCACCCTGATACCAAAACCAGACTAAGATACTACAAAACAAGAAAATTACAGACCAATATCACTGATGAATATAGACGCAAAAATCCTCAACAAAATACTAGCAAACAGAACCTAACAACACATTAAAAGGATCATATACCATGATCAAGTGGGATTTATCCTAGGGATGCAAGGATTCTTCAATATACACAAATCAATCAAGGTGATACACCATATTAACAAATTGAAGAAGAAAAACCATATGATCATCTCAATAGATGCAGAAAAAGCTTTTGACAAAATTCAACACCCATTTATGATAAAAACTCTCCAGAAAGTGGGCATAGAGGGAACCTACCTCAACATAATAAAGGCCATATATGACAAACCCACAGCAAACATCATTCTCAATGGTGAAAAACTGAAAACATTTCCTCTAAGATCAGGAACAAGACAAGCTTGTCCACTCTCACCACTATTATTCAACATAGTTTTGGAAGTCCTAGCCAGGGCAATCAGAGAAGAAAAAGAAATAAAAGGAATACAAATTGGAAAAGAAGAAGTAAAACTGTCACTGTTTGCAGATGACATGATACTATACATAGAGAATCCTAAAGATGTCACCAGAAAACTACTAGAGCTAATCAATGAATTTGGTAAAGTTGCAGGATACAAAATTAATGCACAGAAATCTCTTACATTCCTATACACTAATGATGAAAAATCTGAAAGAGAAATTAAGGAAACACTCCCATTTACCACTGCAACAAAAAGAATAAAATACCTAGGAATAAGCCTACCTAGGGAGACAAAAGACCTGTATGCAGAAAACTGTAAGACACTGATGAATGAAATTAAAGATGATACCAACAGACGGAGAGATATGCCATCTTCTTGGACTGGAAGAATCAATATTGTGAAAATGACTATACTACCCAAAGCAATCTACAGATTCAATGCAACCCCTATCAAATTACCAATGGCATTTTTTAATGGAACTAGAACAAAAAATCTTAAAATTTGTATGGAGACACAAAAGACCCCGAATAGCCAAAGCAGTCTCGAGGGAAAAAAACGGAGCTGGAGGAATCAGACTCCCTGACTTCAGACTATACTACAAAGCTACAGTAATCAAGACAATATGGTACTGGCACAAAAACAGAAACATAGATCAATGAAACAAGATAGAAAGCCCAGAGATGAACCCACACACCTATGGTCAACTAATCTATGACAAAGGAGGCAAGGATATACAATGGAGAAAAGACAGTCTCTTCAATAAGTGGTGTTGGAAAAACTGGACAGCTGCATGTAAAAGAATGAAATTAGAACACTCCCTAACATCATACACAAAAATAAACTCAAAATGGATTAGAGACCTAAATGTAAGACAGGACACTATAAAACTCTTAGAGGAAAACATAGGAAGAACACTCTTTGACATAAATCACAGCAACATCTTTTTTGATCCACCTCCTAGAGTAATGGAAATAAAAACAAAAATAAACAAATGGGACCTAATGAAACTTCAAAGCTTTTGCACAGCAAAGGAAACCATAAACAAGACGAAAAGACAACCCTCAGAATGGGAGAAAATATTTGCAAATGAATCAACGGACAAAGGATTAATCTCCAAAATATATAAACACCTCATGCAGCTCAATATTAAAAAAACAAGCAACCCAATCCAAAAATGGGCAGACCTAAATAGACATTTCTACAAAGAAGACATACAGATGGCCAAGAAGCACATGAAAAGCTGCTCAATAGCACTAATTATTAGGGAAATGCAAGTCAAAACTACAATGAGGTATCACCTCACACCAGTTAGAATGGGCATCATCAGAAAATCTACAAACAACAAATGCTGGAGAGGGTGTGGAGAAAAGGGAACCCTCTTGCACTGTTGGTGGGAATGTAAATTGATACAGCCACTATGGAGAACAGTATGGAGGTTCCTGAAAAAACTAAAAATAGAATTACCATACGATCCAGCAATCCCACTACTGGGCATATACCCAGAGAAAACCGTAATTCAAAAAGACACATGCACCCCAATGTTCACTGCAGCACTATTTACAATAGCCAGGTCATGGAAGCACCCTAAATGCCCATCGACAGACAAATGGATAAAGAAGATGTGGTACATATATACAATGGAATATTACTCAGCCATAAAAAGGAACAAAATTGGGTCATTTGTTGAGACGTGGATGGATGTAGAGACTGTCATACAGAGTGAAGTAAGTCAGAAGGAGAAAAACAAATACCGTATATTAACGCATGTATGTCGAACCTAG
The DNA here is from genome assembly GCF_009873245.2 of Balaenoptera musculus. Classification (NCBI taxonomy): domain Eukaryota; kingdom Metazoa; phylum Chordata; class Mammalia; order Artiodactyla; family Balaenopteridae; genus Balaenoptera; species Balaenoptera musculus. The sequence continues at coordinate 28,364,133 of NC_045806.1, forward strand.
AAAAATGGTACAGATGAACCGGTTTGCAGGGCAGAAGTTGAGACACACATGTAGAGAACAAACGTATGGACACCAAGGGGGGAAAGCCACGGTGGGGTGCGGATGGTGGTGTGCTGAATTGGGCGATTGGGATTGACATGTATACACTGATGTGTATAAAATTGATGCCTAATAAGAACCTGCAGTATAAAAAGACAAACAAAACAACTAATAAAAAAAAATTCAAAAAAAAAAAAAGACTACATACTGGGGAATTCCCTGGAGGGCCAGTGGTTAGAACTCTGTGCTTCCACTGCAGGGGGCCCGGGTTCGATCCCTGGTCAGGGAACTAAGATCACACAATCCTGCTGCACAACCAAATAAATAAATAAAAGACTACATACTGGATGGTTGGGTTTTTTTGTTTATTTATTTATTTATTTTAATTTTGGCTGTGCTGGGTCTTTGTTGCAGCACACGGGCTCAGTACTTGCCCCATGGCATGTGGAATCTTAGTTCCCTGACCAGGATCAAACCCACGTCCCCTGCATTGGAAGGCGGATTCTTAACCACTGGACCACCAGGGAAGTCCCTGGATGTTTCCATTTATACGACCATCTTGCAACGGCAAAACTATGGGACTGGAAAACTGTTCACTGGATGCCAGGGAGTGGGGGAAGGGCTGACTATGAATGAGTATGGGGGAATTTTTTGAAATGATGAAACTGTTCTGTATCCTGGTTGTTGTGGCAATTATACAATTGTATACATTTGTCAAAACTCACAGAACTTCACTCTAAAAAGGATGGATTTCACTCTGTATAAATAATATCTTAATTTTAAAAAAATGAGTAAAGGAGCCCACTGTGTGGGAGAGGGACTTAAAAGCCAAAATGATATAAAAGTCAGCCAAAAAGCAAAAATGATACTTAAAAATTTTTAACAACTGAAGATGTCATTACTCAGATTAAAACATTTACAATGCCAAAAACTAGGATCTAACTATACTGGAAGACTAGAGAAAGGTGAAATGTGTGTTGGAGGTGGCAGTAAGTGTGCAGCTGTTACGAGAGCTAAATCCTCATCTTTCATTGTAGGAATTCATTGGATAATGTTTAAATCTGAAAAATCAAGACAAAGTAGGATAAGGTTTCTACTTAGAACCATGGAGGCAAAATCAAAGGCTTCAGCTAGAAAATTGGAAGCTGGAAAGACTCCCACCCTGGGTTGTGGGAATCGTGGGTGAAGAGGGTTGGGACAAAAGGCAGCTAGTTTTTTGTTTCAAGTCTTAAAACTTTGACTCCTCGAACTATGTACATGCATATCTTTGATGACAATAAAACTTTTTAAAATGAAAAGAATAATAATAATAATTGTACGTGAGTACTACAAGGCCATTCAAAATGTTGCTTTTGAAGAATATTTGATAATATATGAAAATAAATTCTTTATAAAGTAACGTCAAAGATAAGGAGATATAATTTCTATAGAATATAATAAAAAATTTTATGGAAAAGACTAGGGGAACATACTTTAAGACATTAGTGAAATGGGTATGCTGGTGGGACTGAAAATAATTTACTTTTTCTCTTTCATCCTATCTATATCTTCCACAATATTCCACACTCACTAATTTTATAATTAGATACTATATTCTATAATAAAAGTATCTGTAAAGATCAAAAAGAGACAATAAAATCAAAGTTGCACAAAGTTTTCTTTTAGTATGCCCTCATTCCCAAAAAGTCAATACGAATGAGTTTGTTAGGAAACTGGTGTTTTCAACAAAACTGTTCTTATCTTGGGCAATCAACCTCCAGAAAGTGTGATTAGCCTGCTGCCAGACACAACCTTGAAATACCTCTGGGAAATCTAAACAAGAGCCTCCACTGTCTAACGCTCAGGTCAGTTTTCTGTCAGGAGAAAGGCAGGAACTGAAATACTGGATTATAATGCATATCATGTGTAACCAGAAAGAAGCAGGATTTCAAAGATAAGAGATTTATAAACGTGCACTCACAAAGTTTGGTCAGCCTTTTAAGAGCTTTATAACAAAATTAAGAAGGATGCCATCTAGAAACCATGATCAGAATAAACCTGGATCAGTTCCTACAGAATTTGTATTAGGAACAAAACAATAAATAAATTCGCTGTAAGAAAAGGGGAATGGGTGAACTGGAAAGAAGAAACTTGTGGTCCCAAACCAGACATGGTGAGATAGCTCTAAATATGAAAATGTGAACACATATTTGTAAACACAATAAAAAATCCTGTGTTTGCTAAAATAACCAAACGCACAGATGTGAAATTCTAAAGAACTTACTGCTGGAAGCAGAGTGGGTTTACACCTGAGGTCTATAAATGAAGAGATAATGTCATAATGTCATCTGATCTCTAAGCACTAGAATTTGTAAATTGTAGGTGATATCATAGCAATGGACTAATTCATTAAAGCGCTAGGTTGTTGTTTTGAATTTTAATATATTTCATCCAGCACTACATTCTACATACATGCATTTTCCATTTACAAGTCACTGTACACAATGGATGTACAGCATTCTAGTAAGAAAATAACTCGCACAGGTCCCCTCCAGTTAAATTCTTTAATATTCTACAATACATGTTCTGCCCTCACTAAATTAAGTACCCCTTAATTAAGCCGTTGCATAATTTTAGCATTTCACTCACTGATCCAAGTTGCTTTTATCATCTAATAACAATGCTTCTCATTAAAGGGCTATAAAATATAGTAATGAAAATAATTTGTATTGATGAAGATGATTCAGTTTCATGATAAAATTAATGATAAAAACTATAGGCTTTTATTTATACTTGAGAAACACTAAACAATTTTATCTTTTTTTTTTAAAGCTGAAATATAATCAGCAATTAGGATGCAAGTGCTTTTTAGCATTTTTTTTTTTTAAGAAGTGGGTTAATTTTATTTATTTATTTATTTATTTTTTGGCTGTGTTGGGTCTTCGTTTCTGTGCAAGGGCTTTCTCTAGTTGCGGCGAGCGGCGGCCACTCTTCATCGCGGTGCCTGGGCCTCTCACTGTCGCGGCCTCTCTTGTTACGGAGCACAAGCTCCAGACGCGCAGGCTCAGTAGTTGTGGCTCACGGGCCCAGTTGCTCCGTGGCATGTGGGATCTTCCCAGACCAGGGCTCGAACCCGTGTCCCCTGCATTGGCAGGCAGGTTCTCAACCACTGCGCCACCAGGGAAGCCCCAATTTTATCTTTTAAACATCCAATTATTCCTATCAAGGTGCTTATGGTATAGCTAGCAGAAAACTATGACTGTAATCTTGGTACAAGTAGAAAACAGTGCTCAAAATGCATAACACTTACCTAGGGTCTAACTGGGAAAAACAAAAACAAAAAATCAGGTGCTTACAGGAGATTTAAGATACACTGAAAACTAGTTCAGCTTTCTGGCCATTAACCAAACAATGCTAAAGATACCTATGCAAATATACATTGTGTATTCAATCCAATAAATAATGGTAGCTAGAAGTTATGTTACTGATTCTGAAAAGTATCGGATTGACAATATGAGACACTGAAAAATATTTTTAACAAATGTTTATTGAGTTACTACTTTGTACCAGCCTAGCTTTTGAGGATATAGATATATATCCTAGTCTTTGAGGATACAGTGGTAAATAAATAAGCCCAGAGATCTGTTCTCATGGAACTTTGATTCTAATGGGGAAGCAAAATTAAAAAGAAATGATTTCAAAATCCTCAATTTACCACCTACCAATTTATCCCTATCACCTAGTTCTTACTGCTTCATTGTATAAAAAAAAAAGAATTGCCTTCCACAAATGTGCTACCTTTGCTAGACTTTTGGGGGGAATTAAATAGGAGTGGGGACTCTGTAGTGTTAAGACCAAACATTCTGATAGTGCCTGAAAACAAATGCACAGAAGCTGGTGGGTAAAAGTCAATTAAATGGAAATTCTCAACCAATCCTGACTTTACAAGTTTCAGATAAACCACCTTTATACTGAATGTTTTTTAACCAAATATCAAATATCTTCTGTGTGCAGCTAATCAAAGTGAAGTGTTCTGCCTTTAAATTTTCAAATCCAAAATGCAACAAATTTCCAAACCTCTCTTTTCCAGCTACTCATTGAGTTTGTACCCCATTCAAATATATATACTTCAAAAAATAACACTGACCATTTAAAACCTGAACAACTTTTCAGTACCTGTCCTCTAAACCAGGAGAATAGAAGCTAGCTTGACCTAACAAATGGAAATTAATCAGTCAGTGTGGGAGACTACTGATGGAAAAACATTTGTACCTTCTTACAATTCTCACTACATGCCTGTTGTGGGAAGAACTACTGGAGTTTCCATTTGAGAAGGAAGTATTTTGGCTCGGTGACATTTAACTCTGCTTCCTTAACTGTCACTGCTGCTTCTGTGCTTTGCTTTTGGTCTAACCAAATTGACTTCTTTTTTCCCTACTGCTAGAAAAAGTACAGTAAGTTTCATAAGTAACCCCACATAATATCTTTACTAACACAAAATATTCTATTTCTACCCCCTCATTCTCTACAGAGCTAGAAATGATATTTGATCAATAATGAAGCCAGAATGAAGATGCTCGTTTCATTTGACACAAATTTCATTGGTTATTATGGTGTTTTCTGGTATGATTTGGGATTTGGAAATATGCCTGATGGTGTAAGGGCAGTTCCAAGGCAAGTCCCTCAATGATAACTAGCTTAAGGCAGAAACTGTATATAAGATCAATCTTTTTTGTAACAAATATTATACAAAATTTATCCATTTCATATCAAATAGCTTAGCCTGTTGAATTAAACATACCTCATCAAATCATGGTTCTGCCCCTTATAAGTAAGAGATTGTGGTAAAGTTACTAATTCCCCATATATTGCCGTTTTTATCTGTAAAATGAGTCATATTATCCCACAAATAGCTAGTTATGATGCTTCAGAGAGAAAATGAATGTACAGAGTAAATACTCAATACACTTTATCCATTATTTGTCGTGACTTGTTCCAACTGGAACATAATTATAATTTCTGAGTTTGCCTGCATTTATATATTCAGCAAATATTTGTGGGGTTCTTACCATGTGTAATCCATGACATCAACTCACTTGGGAATGAATCACTTTTATAATTAGAATGGCTCTATCTCCTAACTCCTAGGGTAGAAATTGGTGGATTATGGGACAAGCCGAAGACAACCCAGAGGCAAAACTCTCAGACAGAAAAGATTTATTATGGAGGAGTGAGGTCTGCATCATAACGAATATGATGCATGGTATCATGGCAGCACCAGGTACCATATGCAACACCAGAAGAAGCGGCACAGTGTTTAGTAAGACACCATCACTAACAAACTTCATAAACAAATGGCAAGATAACGGATGGCAAAAGAAGTTTTCTTGAACTAATCCCCAGCTTTGTATAATTCAAACTGAAAATTGGACCCAGTGGCCAAACAGCATGCATTTGTGTAGTTCCTAAGCACTAGAGGAAGTATGCTAAAGAAACACAAAATAAATAAGGGGCAAACTGTTACATATTTTCAAATTACAGAGACACATTCTGCTTTTGACAGGAATAATAAAGTTTTATTTGAGTATAAGTTTAGGGTTTCTAACTTCCACCTATGTAATCAGGGGTTCCTGATTATACACACAATAATATGCATGGATGATAAATAACTTTTAATATGAAAAGAATGTAAATTAGAACTTTATAAAAGTGAAGATAATCAGATGTGAAACGATGGAGAAAGGTACAAGTGAAAAAGTGAATAAGCATCAGAAAGCATATAATAAGCAAATATCAAGACAATGATAAGAGGTAACGTTGTATCCAAGGGAATATAATCAATGGTGTTAAAAGAGGCATAAAACATAACTCAGGTGATTGGTTTTCATGGAAAGTACACATATACTCAATAAGAATAGAGTATATACTTTTGAATATTGCATAGAATCGTGTGTGTGTGTTGAGAAATACTGCATAAATGGAGGTGTAAGGTGGAATAAAGGACCACAGTAACTAGTAACAGAGAGCTAGGTTATTTTCTATGATCCTATAAACAACGTTTGGATTTTAACTCTCAGAAAAAAGCTCCCTCATCTTTCCACCACAAATCGCAGATACTGACAACTATGCCCACCCACTTGTTCTTTCCTCTTCTTACAATTAAAGTGTTCCCATTTCAATTAAGGCAAATCTCTCTACTTGTACTTTTCACTTGTTTTCCACTGAATCCTCAATTCTTCCTCAACCTACACACATGTTTTCTTAACTTCCACTTGAAAGACAAAGCAGATTAAAAAAAAAAAACAAAAAACTTTGGTATGCTGGTAAATGTTTTCAAAACAAACAAAAACAAACAAAAAACAAGCACAATAACAATGAAATCCCTGATATGTAGTGTTCACCAATCTCCCTGGCGTAAGTCCTCCTACCATGACTGAGATCAAGTTTAACAACCTGCTGGCATAATTTCTGAATTTAACTATCTGCTCTCGTGAGCCTGTCTGGCTCCTCTTTCATATCTCTGTTCCCCTTCACAAAAAAACTTTTCAAATGTTTCAGCTATATTCTTTATACCTACTTTCTTACCACTGCTCCCCGTTTCATTCAACTCATTTACCTAGCATCTTATATATACCAAGAATGAATGAATACAGCAGTGAACAAAGCAACGACTCTGCCCTCATGAAGCCTAGATTTTAGTTGAGATGCAGACAATACATAAAAACAAATCTACAGCCTCTCAGATTGCAAGTGCTATAGAGAACAATAAAATGGGTAGGGAATGGGTGCAGTCAATATTTTAAGGAGGATGGGCTCAGAAGGCATCTTGAGGTAAGAAGGGATCAGACAACTGGCTTCTGTTCCTCTACCCCTCTAATGGCTACAATGTTGCCAAGCCTAATGGATGTTTCTCTATCTCCATCTGATTCTGTAGCTCCCAGTTGCACTCTTTCACTCTTCAACTGCTTTGTTTTCCTTGGATTCTTTGACACTACATTTTTCAGGTTTTCTAAGGATCTAGCCACACTTTCTCAGGCCTTCTTTCTGGTGTAACCTATTTAAATGAGATGAAATTTTGGAGAGACTCAGAGGTTGGATCTGGGTCTTCATTAGCTATACTCACTCTTCCCTAGGTGATGTCATCCAATTTTCTGTTCCTCTCCCTCTCCCTCCTCCCTCTTTTTCTCCCCCTCTCCCTCTCTCTTAAATATTGCCTGTATGCTAATGATTCCCAAATACCTATCTCCAGCTGAGACCTCTCTTTCCTCAGGAGATACCTCAAATTTGTTATACACAAAATAAGGCTCCCAATTCTCTTCAAAACCATTAGTCTCCCCCATTAATCACCACCTCCGAATATGGCTATAATATTCATACATTATGTCAGGCTGTAAACTTAGGTATTGCCCTTGGTTTTTTTCCCTGTATTCCCTCATTTGATCCATCATCAAGCCTTGCCTTTTCTGCCTCTAAAAGGAATACATGCATGCACTCATCTTCATGTCCTCTATTACTATTTCACCCAAGCCATGATCCTTGCCTTCTGGGTCCAATACATTCACATCCTAACTCTCCTCATGCCTTTCAGTTCATTCTGTTTGAAACAGCTGGAATTATCTTTTTAAAAACACAAATTAAAGTGCAACATCCTCATACTTAAAACCCTTCAAAACTTCTCATCTGTTTAGAATAAATCCAAACTGCTTCCCTAACCAATAAGGTTCTACATGACCCAATCCTGAACTCTTAGCTAATAGAAATCTAATGGACTCTTTCTTTCTTGCCCACTACCTTTCAGATATACTAGCCTTGTTTTCACATCTGAAGTAACACAGGCCCTTGTATACCTCTTAGTTTTTACACCTGCTGTTCTCATTACCTAAAATACGTTCCCCATCTTTTTGCATTTTTGATTCATTCTTATCCATTAGGTTTTAGCTCATATGGCACCTCCTCAGAGATGCATTTGTTAATCACCCTGTTTTAAGAAGCCCTCTCCCTTTCCCTTTACTTTATTTCACATTGACTCATTTCCCTTATGTCATTTGGCACAAATTGTAATTTTTATGCTTATGTACTCGTTCCCTCTCACTATTATTTGTCTCTCTACAATAATATAAGCCCTACAAGGGCAGGAAATTTCTCTAATTTTTTTTTTTTTACCACTTACTGACAAATAGTGGGTAGTCCATATTTGTTAAATTAGTAAATGAATGAATTAACAGGTAATTATGGCTGCTGGGAATGAAGTTTCACTTCAGTGAAATGAACATAGAATAAGACTCACATTGAAAATTGAAAACTCATTGAAGGGGAAGAAGGCACTATAAAAAAAAAGGGGGCAGGCAGTATTTACCTTCCTCCAAAGTTATGTTAAAAAGATTCAGTATGATATTTAATCACTCTTCATCGAGCATCAATTATGTACAAGGGATTTTATTATGTTTTCTCACTTACCTTCAACACTCTCTCATGAGTTAAGAATACTGCACAAGGTCATATAACTAGTAAATGATAGGCCGATTAAAGCAGGAAAAAAAAAGAGACTCTTGGGTCCACATCTTAGTTCTCTCACTTTGTAACACTGGACAAGCTTAAACAGACTGAGCTTCAGCTTCCTACTGTACCACAAAAGTTTTTCTTAAGTTATTGATCACATTCTCAAAAAATGATACTTGATTTGCATAACATCTCATGTGAGGAACAGGATATTTTTTTAAGCAATAGGGAAAGAAGCATTCATTTCTAAATTAGAGAGCATTAGCAGGTTAATCAAGAAAGCTATGAGTGACGATCATAAGTTAGCACATTTTTAATTCAGATTGAAAATACCCAAGCTAATACTCAAGGCACAGGAAAACTAATGTTTTATTCATTGTTTCTAAGCTTTGACATAGACTCTACAAAATAGCACAGTGCTTTGCACAGAATAGATGTTTGAAAATTATTCACTGATATCTACAGAAAAATGTGTTCAAGTACTCTCTGACCCAGGGTAGGAAAAGATAACTCCTGAGAACGTGGATAAAGCAGATGTCTCAGAAATTTTGTACTAAGTGTCTGAATACAAGTGAAAACATTGCCATCTCACTAAAACTATGACCTAGTGGTGGGTAAGATCTTACTGAATAATTACGATTATAAAGGCAGTTCTTTAAGCTGAGATATAAGAATGAGAAAGGGGTTCAGTTAAGAAACAAAGAAAATGAGGTATGATACACACATATTTATAAACAATATGGTCATTTATATAACTACTGTATGTGTGTATGAATGTGTGAGATTAGATAGATAGATAGACAGATAGGTATGGATATGTAGATAGATATGTAGATAGATGTATATGTCTTATTTGAAAAGCAAACCCTTTTAACCAGAAATTAGTAACAACAAAGAATGGGTAGAAAGAAGGAAAGGCTTTAATGTAGCTTCTCATTCCTATTTTAACTGCTGGATGTTCATTTTACCCGTTCGTAATTTTTAAATTTCTTCTCTCTTTTCCAATGGCTGGACAAGAGTTAAAATGGATATGCTAAATACCACATAGCTAAGTTTCTTGACACAGCTTCTCATTCTTGATTCTGACATTTCAGCTTCTCTCAAATCTCTCTCCTTCAAGTTGAATGCTACCAATATGGGTCTGGCTCCCCCTGATGACGGCAAGCCTCACAGCTTGGTATAACTAGCTCCGTCACTATATCCGGCAAAGCCTGTTTCACAACCCACAATGTCAGACCCTATTCAGGTTCTGGTCTCAGACTGACCAAATGGGCTCCATTTCTACTCTCATCATGAGAGTAGAGTCAGCCTGTCCCTTGAAAAGAAACCTCTTTCTCAGAAGAAACAGGTCAGATTGATGTTTTTAGCTCCAATAGTTAGTCTTTTAGTTCTCCCTAATTTTTTTGTTTCATTAGTTTGGATTTAAACTCTCACTTTAAAACATTTTTTATTATAAAAGCAATATATGCTGTTGTAGTGGAAAATTAAAATAGTACAGAAGTATATTAAGTGAATAGTGAAAGTACCCCACATCTGTACAACACTCCAGCCCCACTGTCTAGACATAATACTTCTCAGCAGAAGCTATGCTAGCTGTATATTCATTCATTCATCTATCCACCTGTCCTTTTAGCCACCCATTTATCTATTCATCTCCCTGTCTAAGGAGATCAAACTCCATACACACAACCTATATACCTACTTTCCTACATAAAATAAATTCAATAAATAAATTCTTGTTCTAAAACTCATTGGCTCTATATAATTTTGGATAACTAACTTAATTTCTTCCTGTCTCCGTGCCCTCATCGATAAAATGGGGCTAACACTTTTGAAAGAATTAAGATAAATATAAGTACTTAGAAAAATGCCTTTCAAACAGTAAGTTTTCAGCGAAATGCAGCTTAAAAATGTATATACATATACACGCATATACACAATTTGGACCTTAAAAATTAATTTTAGTAATGCATAGATTCATCCACTCATTTATTTATTCTGCAACTGTTTATTGGGCACCTATCATAAGTCAAGGATTATGTTAGGCACTATAGCTTTAATAGCAAGCAAAAGTTAAAACAAATATAAACAAACCTGGACTCTGATTTTATGGAACCTATAGTCCAATGGTAGAGCTACACCTGCCTAGCATTCAATAGTATGGAATAATACTGGAACAACTATAAGCAATGCTGGAGTGTGCATCCTTATATATGTGTCTTACATATGTATGAGCATTCCTAGATATCTAACTCCTAAATGTGAAATCTCAGCATCAAAGATATGTACAATTCCAAACTCTGAAATACCAAATTTTCTATATATAATTTTCCAAGTGGTTCTTCCACCAAAGGAAACATGAGGCCTATTTCCATGAACCCTCATCATCACAGGATATTATACTTTTCATTTCGTTAATTATTAGCAGTGTTGAGCTTACTTTTGTTTTCACTGGTTATTTGTAATTTTCTCAAGTGGATGTCAACATCATATTTAGCCACTATTCAAACACTGGTGCAAAATATTCCTTCATATTAATTGTAGTTTTATCACAGTGAAGTTATTAATACTTTACTCTCAGTATGATTCCCCAGTCTGTGATATGCTTTGTTACTTTTTAATGGTGTCTTTCTTATTTGAAAATATTTTATTTTGTATTGTTAAATCTGTCAATTTTATTTTATAGCTCTTCAGTTTTATGTCACCTTAATATTATTAATATATTTTTATACATTTAAACATATATTTTTAAGTTTTACATATGCACATTAAATTATTATCTGAAAATTATTTAGTATTTATTGTGGAACTAGGTTATCACTGTATCTTTCTTACCAAACAATGTCAAAGATTTTAATTTAATTTACTGGCTAACCTACCTTTTCTCTACAGATAGGAAATGCCATCCTTAAATATAAAATTTACCTAAATAAAAGGAACTTTTGTGAAAATGTCTATTCTGTATCATTAAACTACATCTCTATATCATGCCACACTCTGTAAGTATGTTAAGTTATGAAATATACTAAAGCGAGACCTTCAACATGGCAGAGGAGTAAGACGTGGAGATCACCTTCCTCCCCACAAATACATCAGAAATATATCTACATGTGGAACAACTCCTACAGAATACCTACTGAACGCAGGCAGAAGACCTCAAACTTCCCAAAAGGCAAGAAACTCCCCCACGTACCTGTGTAGGGAAAAAGAAAAAAGAAAACACAGAGACAAAAGAATACGGACAGGACCTGCAACTCTGGGAGAGGCTGTGAAGGAGGAAAAGCTTCCACACACTAGGAAGCCCCTTCGCAGGCAGAGATGGGGGGGGTGGCGGAGGGGGGAAGCTTCGGAGCCACAAAGGAGACTGCAGCAGCAACAGGGGTGTGGAGCACAAAGCTGAGAGATTCCCGCACAGAGGATTGGTGCCTACCAGCACTCACCAGCCCGAGAGGCTTGTCTGCTCGGACGGGTGGGGGCTGGGGGCTGAGGCTCGGGCTTCGCAGGTCAGATCCCAGGGAGAGGACTGGGGTTGGCGGCATGAACACAGCCTGAAAGGGGCTACTGCGCCACAGCTAGCCGGGAGGGAGTCCGGGAAAAAGTCTGGAACTGCCTAAGAGTCAAGAGACCACTGTATCAGGGTGAGTGAGGAGAGGGGATTCAGAGAACCGCCTAAACAAGCTCCAGAGATGGGCACGAGCCGCGGCTATCAGCGTGGACACCAGAGACGGGCATGAGACGCTAAGGCTGCTGCTGCCGCCACCAAGAAGCCTGTGTGCGAGCACAGGTCACTATCCACACCTCCCCTCCCAGAAGCCTATGCAGCCCGCCACTGCCAGGCTCCTGTGATCCAGGGACAACTTCCCCGGCAGAAGGCACGGTGCGCCTCAGGCTGGTGCAAAGTCACCCCAGCCTCTACCGCCGCAGGCTCGCCCCGCACACCATACCCCTCCCTCCCCCCGGCCTGAGTGAGCCAGAGCCCCCGAATCAACTGCTCCTTTAACCCCGTCTTGTCTGCGCAGGAACAGATGCGCTCAGGTGACCTACACGCAGAGGCAGGTCCAAATCCAAAGCTGAACCCTGGGAGCTGTGCGAACAAAGCAGAGAAAGGGAAATTTCTCCCAGCAGCCTCAGAAGCAGCAGATTAAATCTCCACAATCAACTTGATGTACCCGGCGTCTGTGGAATACCTGAATACACAACGAATCATCCCAAAATTAAGGTGGTCGACTTTGGGAGCAACTGTAGACTTGGGGTTTGCTGTATGCGACTGACTGGTTTCTGGTGTTATGTTTATCTTAGTTTAGTATTTAGAGTTTATCATCATTGGTACGTTTGTTTATTGATTTCATTGCGCTCTTCCTTTTTTTTTATATATAGATTTTTTTTTCTTTTTCCCTTTTTGTGAGTGTGTATGTGTATGCTTCTTTCTGTAATTTTGTCTGAATAGCCTTGCTTTTACCATCTGTCCTAGGGTTCTGTCTGTCCGTTGTTTTTTTTTTTTTAATATAGTTTATAATGCTTGTTATCATTGGTGAAATTGTTTTTTGGTTTGGTTGCTCACTTCTTTCTTTCTTTCTGTTTTCTTTTTTTTTAATTACCTTTTTTCTTTTTTTCTACTAATTTTTTTATTTTTTATTTTAATAACTTTATTTCTTTTTATTTTTTTCTTCTTTCTTTCTTTCTTTCTTTTTCTCTCCCTCTTCTTCTGAGCCGTGTGGCTGACGGGGTTTTAGTGCTCTGGCCGGGTGTCACACCTGTGCCTCTGAAGTGGGAGAGCCGAGTTCAGGACATTGGTCCACCAGAGACCTCCCAGCTCCACGTAATATCAACGGTGAAAGCTCTCCAAGAGATCTCCATCTCAATGCTAAGACCCAGCTCCATTCAACAACCAGCAAGCTACAGTGCTGGACACCCTATGCCAAACAACTAGCAAGACAGGAACACAACCACACCAATCAGGAAAGAGGCTGCCTAAAATCATAATAAAGTCAGATATCCCAAAAAACACCACCGGACACATTCCTGTGCACCAGAAAGACAAGATCCAGCCTCATCCACCAGAACACAGGCACCAGTCCCCTCCACCAGGAAGCCTACACAACCCACTGAACAACCCTTAGCCACTGGGGACAGACACCAAAAACAACGAGAACTACGAACCTGCAGCCTGCGAAAAGGAGACCCCAAACACAGTAAGTTAAGCAAAATGAGAAGACAGAGAAACACACAGCAGATGAAGGAGCAAGGTAAAAACCCTCCAGACCTAACAAATGAAGAGGAAAGAGGCAGTCTACCTGAAAAAGAATTCAGAGTAATAATACTAAAGATGATCCAAAATCTTGGAAATAGAATGGAGAAAATACAAGAAACGTTTAACAAGGACCTACAAGAACGAAAGAATAAACAAACGATGATGAACAACACAATAAATGAAATTAAAAATTCTCTAGAAGGAATCAATAGCCGAATAACTGAGGCAGAAGAACGGACAGTGACTTGGAAGATAAAACAGTGGAAATAACTGCCACAGAGCAGAATAAAGAAAAAAGAATGGAAAGAATTGAGGACAGTCTTACAGACCTCTGGGACAACATTAAATGCACAAACATTTGAAATATAGGGGTCCCAGAAGAAGAAGAGAAAAAGAAACGGACTGAGAAAATATTTGAAGAGATTATAGTTGAAAACTTCCCTAACATGGGAAAGAAAATAGCCACCCAAGACCAGGAAGCACAGAGAGTCCCATACTGGATAAATCCAAGGAGAAACACACCAAGACACATATTAATCAAACTATCAAAAATTAAATACAAAGAAAAAATATTAAAAGCAGCAAGGGAAAAACAACAAACAACATACAAGGAAATCCCCATAAGGTTAACAGCTGATCTTTCAGCAGAAATTTTGCAAGCCAGAAGGGAGTGGCAAGACATATTTAAAGTGAAGAAAGGGGAAAACCTACAATCAAGATTACTATACCCAGCAAGGATCACATTCAGATTCGATGGAGGAATTAAAACCTTTACAGACAAGCAAAAGCTAAGAGAATTCAGCACCACCAAACCAGCTTTACAAAAAATGCTAAAGGAACTTCTCTAGGCAGGAAACACAAGGGAAGGAAAAGACCTACAATAACAAACCCCAAACAATTAAGAAAATGGTAATAGGAATGTGCATATCAATAATTACCTTAAATGTAAATGGATTAAATGCTCCCACCAAAAGACATAGACTGGCTGAATGGATATAAAAACAAGACCCGTATATATGCTGTGCACAAAAGACCCACTTCAGACCTAGGGACACATACAGACTGAAAGTGAGGGATGCAAAAAGATATTCCATGCAAATGGAAATCAAAAGAAAGCTGGAGTAGCAATTCTCATATCAGACAAAATAGACTTTAAAATAAAGACTATTACAAGAGACAAAGAAGGACACTACATAATGATCAAGGGATCACTCCACGAAGAAGACATAACATTTGTAAATATTTATGCACCCAACATAGGAGCACCTCAATACATAAGGTAAATGCTAACAGCCATAAAAGGGGAAATCGACAGTAACACAATCATAGTAGGGGACATTTAACACCCCACTTTCACCAATGGACAGGTCACCCAAAATGAAAATAAATAAGGAAACACAAACTTTAAATGGCACATTAAACAAGACGGACTTAATTTATATTTATAGGACGTTCCATCCAAAAACAACAGAATACACTTTCTACTCAAGGGCTCATGGAACATTCTCCAGGACAGATCATATCTTGGGTCA
This sequence comes from Balaenoptera musculus, assembly GCF_009873245.2. Taxonomy (NCBI): domain Eukaryota; kingdom Metazoa; phylum Chordata; class Mammalia; order Artiodactyla; family Balaenopteridae; genus Balaenoptera; species Balaenoptera musculus. The sequence continues at coordinate 28,379,433 of NC_045806.1, forward strand.
AAATCAAGCCTTAGTAAATTTAAGAAAATTGAAATCGTATCAAGTATCTTTTCTGACCACAATGCTATGAGGCTAGATATCAATTACAGGAAAAAAATCTGCAAAAAATACTAACACATGGAGGCTAAACAATACACTACTTAATAACCAAGAGATCACTGAAAACATCAAAGAGGAAATCAAAAAATACCTAGAAACAAATGACAATGAAAACACAATGACCCAAAACCTATGGAATGCAGCAGAAGCAGTTCTAAGAGGGAAGTTTATAGCAATACAATCCTACCTCAAGAAACAAGAAACATCTCAAATAAACAACCTAACCTTACACCTATAGCAATTAGAGAAAGAGGAACAAAAAAACCCCAAAGTTAGCAGAAGGTAAGACATCACAAAGATCAGATAAGACATAAATGAAAAAAGAATGAAAGAAATGATAGCAAAGATCAATAAAACTAAAAGCTGGTTCTTTGAGAAGATAAACAAAATTGATAAACCATTAGCCAGACTCGAAAAGAAACAGGGAGAAGACTCAAATCAGTAGAATTACAAATGAAAAATGAGGAGTAACAACTGACACTGCAGAAATACAAAGGATCATGAGAGATTACTACAAGCAACTATATGCCAATAAAATGGACAACCTGGAAGAAATGGACACATTCTTAGAAAAGCACAACCTTCCGAGACTAAACCAGGAAGAAATAGAAAATATAAACACACCAATCACAAGCACTGAGATTGAGACTGTGATTAAAAATCTTCCAACAAACAAAAGCCCAGGACCAGATGGCTTCACAGGAGAATTCTATCAAACATTTAGAGAAGAGCTAACACCTATCCTTCTCAAACTCTTCCAAAATATAGCAGAGGGAGGAACACTCCCAAACTCATTCTATGAGGCTACCATCACCCTGATACCAAAACCAGACAAAGATGTCACAAAGAAAGAAAACTACAGGCCAATCTCACTGATGAACATAGGTGCAAAAAACCTCAACAAAATACTAGCAAACAGAACCCAATAGCACATTAAAAGGATCATACACCATGATCAAGTGGGGTATATCCCAGGAAGGCAAGGATTCTTCAATATATGCAAATCAATCAATGTGATACACCATATTAACAAATTGAAAGAGAAAAACCATATGATCATCTCAATAGATGCAGAAAAAGCTTTTGACAAAATTCAACACCCATTAATGATAAAAACCCTCCAGAATGTAGGCATAGAGGGAACTTACCTCAACAAAATAAAGGCCATATATGACAAACCCACAGCCAACATTGTCCTCAATGGTGAAAAACTGAAACCATTTCCTCTAAGACCAGGAACAAGACAAGGTTGTCCACTCTCACCACTATTATTCAACATAGTTTTGGAAGTTTTAGACACAGAAATCAGAGAAGAAAAAGAAATAAAAGGAATCCAAATCGGAAAAGAAGAAGTAAAGCTATCACTGTTTGCAGATGACATGATACTATACATAGAGAATCCTAAAGATGCTATCAGAAAACTACTAGAGCTAATCAGTGAATTTAGTAAAGTAGCAGGATACAAAATTATTGCACAGAAATCTCTTGCATTCCTATACACTAATGATGGAAACTCTGAAAGAGAAATTAAGTAAACACTCCCATTTACCACAGCAACTAAAAGAATATATAATACCTAGGAATTAACCTACCTAAGGAGACAAAAGACCTGTATGCAGAAAACTATAAGACACTGATGAAGAAATTAAAGAAGATACAAACAGATGGTGAGATATACCATGTTCTCAGATTGGAAGAATCAACATTGTGAAAATGACTATACAACACAAAGCAATCTACAGATTCAGTGCAATCCCTATCAAAGTACCAATGGCATTTTTCACAGAACTAGAATGAAAAATTTCACAATTTGTATGGAAACACTAAAGACGTCAAATAGCCAAAGCAATCTTCAGAAAGAAAAATGGAGCTGGAGGAATCAGGCTCCAAGACTTCAGACTATACTACAGAGCTACAGTAATCAAGACAGTATGGTCCTGGCACAAAAACAGAAATATAGATCAATGGAACAGGATAGAAAGCCCAGAGATAAACACACTCACATATCGTCACCTTATTTTTGATAAAGGAAGCAAGAATATACAATGGAGAAAAGACAGCCTCTTCAATAAGTGGTGCTGGGAAAACTGGACAGCTACATGTAAATGAATGAAATTAGAACACTCCCTAACACCATACACAAAAATAAACTCAAAACGGATTAAAGACTTAAATGTAAGGCCAGACACTATAAAATTCTTAGAAGAAAACATAGGCAGAACACTCTATGACATAAATCACAGCAAGATGCTTTTGACCCACCTCCTAGAGAAATGGAAATAAAAACAAAAAAAAACAAATGGGACCTAATGAAACTTAAAAGCTTTTGCACAGCAAAGGAAACCATATACCAGACGAAAAGACAACTCTCAGAATGGGAGAAAATATTTGCAAATGAAGCAACGGACAAAGGATTAATCTCCGAAATTTACAAGCAGCTCATGTAGCTCAATATCAAAAAAAACAAACAACCTAATCTAAAAATGGGCAGAATACCTAAATAGACATTTCTCCAAAGAAGATACACAGATTGCCAACAAACACATGAAAGGATGCTCAACATCACTAATCATTAGAGAAATGTAAATCAGAACTACAAAGAGGTATCACCTCACACCAGTAAGAATGGCCATCATCAAAATATCTACAAGCAATAAATGCTGGAGAGGGTTTGGAGAAAAGGGCACCCTCTTGCACTGTTGGTGGGAATGTAAAGTGATACAGCCACTATGGAGAACAGTATGGAAGTTGCTTAAAAACTGAATATAGAACTATGATATGACCCAGCAATCCAACTACTGGGCATATACCCTGAGAAACCATAATTCAAAAAGAGTCATGTACCACAATGTTCATTGCAGCTTTATGTACAGTAGCCAGGACATGGAAGCAACCTAAGTGTCCATCAACAGATGAATGGATAAAGAAGATGTGGCACATATATAAAATGGAATATTACTCAGCCATAAACGGAAATGAAATTGAGTTATTTGTAGTGAGGTGGATGGACCTAGAGTCTGTCATACAGAGTGAAGCAAGTCAGAAAGAGAAAAACAAATACCGTATGCTAACACATATATATGGAATCTAAAAAAAAAAAATGGTTCTGAAAAACCTAGGGGCAGGACAGGAATAAAGACGCAGATGTAGAGAATGGACTTGAGGACACGGGGAGGGGGAAGGGTAAGCTGGACGAAGTGAGAGAGTGGCATGGACATATATACACTACCAAATGTAAAATAGATAGCTAGTGGGAAGCAGCCACATAGCAGAGGGAGATCAGCTCAGTGCTTTGTGACTACCTAGAGGGGTGGGATAGGGAGGGTGGGAGGGAGACGCAAGAGGGAGGAGATATGGGGATATATGTATAGGTATAGCTGATTCACTTTGTTATAAAGCAGAAACTAACACACCATTGTAAAGCAATTATACTCCAATTAAGATGTTAAAAAAATAAAATAAAATGGATAAACAATGAGGTCCTACTGTATAGCACAGGGAACTATTTATAATATCCTGTGAAAAACTAATGGAAAAGAATATAAATAAGAATATATATATGTGTATAACTGAGTTACTTTGCTGCAGAACAGAGATCGGCACAGCATTGTAAATTAACTAAACTTCAATTAAAAAAATTTTTTTAAAAAGAAAAAAATATAGACTAGTTTTAGAAGTATCTCAACAACTGCATCTGCCTTCCCTTTTGTCTGATTTATTTATAGTGTGTTCACCTGCACACATTTCTGCCCTTCCTTCTCTGCTTGTGTCCCTAGGTGGCTGACCCTTTCACACTGCATCTCCTGGAATCATATGCTGGCTGCATTCCAGGTGCATAAATGCAATGGAGAGGACCATCTGGAGATTCAAAGATAAGGTAAGAGAAGGCTGGAGAAATTTTTCCTCCACAATTTCTCTGCTCCAGAGCTGCGTCTTGTAGTAGATGATTCCTTCCAACAACTACATTTCCCAATATGTCTTTTTTCCTCCAGTAGTGCAGCTTTCACTAGACTACATTAACCTCCATTCTCTCTGTTTTTTCCCCTCTCCCCCTAAGCCCTAGGGACAGTAACTGCTTCCCACTGTTGCTCTTCTCTGGGTGACTCACTGTCACCTGTTAATATATTATACCTCTATAAGTAAACTTTTTATAAAATTCTCAACTATTTAAGGTAAATTCTATTTCTTGCTGGGATTCTGTTATAACTTATGAAATAATACAGAGAAAGATAATTAGATAGATACAGAGATCGACATATATACAGATATGTGCATCTTTATATAACTATACCTTGACTGAAATTATTTTAAATGTACAGATTAACTTACAGAAAACTAGCATTTTCATCATATATGTATGTCTCTTCCTTTCCTCATGTCTTTACATACTTATAATTCAAACTTAAACTTTCTCTGAACAATCTTTATGCTTTCCTGTGTAACTAATTCCAAGAAATATATAGATTTTATAGCTATTCTAAATAGGATTTTAATATTGCTTTACATTTTTAATGGTTACTGTGCTTTTAATAAAGGAGAAAAATCACACTGTTTTCAAATGATGATACTTTAGTCCATCTTTTCATATATATACACACACACACACATATATATATATATATATACATATATATCAGATTTTTTCTTGTCATATGACATTTGCTAGGTTCTCTAGAACAACACTGAAGACCAATAAGAAATGTCCTTGAATTGTTTATTATTTTAATAAGAATTCTTCTAGCATATCAAGATAAAAAAGTTTCCTTCTATTCCTAAATTTGTAAGACATTTTCTCGAGACTTGGTAATGAATTTTAGCAAACGCCACTGGATTTACACAGAAACACACACACACACACATATATACATACATACATACACATATACATAATCTTTTTTTACTGGGAGAATTGACTAGTTATGGTTTCCTGACCTTCTTTAAGAAAAGAACAAAGATTAAATGTTACTTGCTTACTGTTTTGTACTTCATTTTGAATTTCATTATTAATATAAACGTTATTCTAAATAAACTTAACAAGTGAAATCTCTAAATTTCAGGTCTTTAAAAGCTGTGCCTTATTTCTCTTTAAGATATATGGCAAATATGGATGGAATTTCACTTTTAGCAAATAATTTTTCTAGCTAAAAATGTTTGTATTCGAATTTATACTGAAGTGTAAATAGTTAATAACTTTCCATGTTTAAAGTGCTTCATTTAAACAAAACTAATCTTTAATTGATGTATATCTTTAGGTGGGGGAGGAGGTTATATATCTGATAGAATAACAGTTTGATTCATTTACTTACATAAATGGTCACTCAACTGGAGAAGGTCAGAGAGGAGCTGATTCAAAACCCTATCCTGGACATAGCAGGAAACAAGGTGAAACCCCATGCTTCATCTGTCATGATTACCATAGCAATGACCCAGAAATTATATCCACACTCATCATTTCTGTTTTCATCCACGTATTCTTAGGAATTAAAAAATAATTAAACTAAAATAGGTTTGGGCATGTATGAGCAGATAAAATAGCTTGAAATAGAAAATGCTACAAAGATTCAGATAATCTTGATAGGTCTAAGCTTCTAGAGGCTTATATGAATCAAATGCAAATTAGCCCTAAACTTTGAGATTCTTTTTCAGTTTTTCATTATAAATTAGTTACTCTCTGTGAGTGACTGTTGTACAATGAAGAATGAAGTAGATGAAATTTTCAGTACAGAGTACATACGTTGCTAAGAAATCAGAGTCAACTATTTCTGTAACTCTGGGTCTTTGCACTAAATGAATTAAGAGAAAAAAAACCTGAGTGTTTCAAAATTTAAATTAATTATGGTAATATGCATTTACCTCCAAATATTAAAGTAGAATAATGGAAACACAAAATTTTATTTTGGCAGAAATTAATCTTTTGAATTTTGTACAGATGCACATTATGCTTTAAGTATATTACATGTGGACTTAACTTTTGTGCTTTTATTTAAGCTATTTTCACTGTCAGGAATGTCTGGTCCTATTTCTTTTCATTTATTTAACTGAATAAATGTTATGAATCCGTTCATGTTCAGGTGCTGTGCAATTGTTTCCCTGAACACTGTAAGAGCCCAGTACATAATGACATTTTCCAAACTCTGAACTTTTATAGCCAGGTGGATTCTATCCTATACTACCTTGAAATTCGAGTTGATACACACACAAACAAAATGGAAGTATTAGAAGACTATTTTTGAGGGACCTGAGATTCTTTTTAAAATATTTTAATGTTGACTTAATTACATTGTGATTATCAAATCAATGTTTTTCTTAAAGATAACGGATCCAGAATGGATTGGAAGCTACGGAATGCCAGGCTCTGGTGCTGTTTGCTGAAGATAAATACTGGACAAGACAAACATAGCCCCTGACCTCACAGCACTTAGGTACACATGACAAAAAATAACTATCTAAGAGGCCATATGGTGTGGGTTTTTCTAAATTTTTATATATTAGAATGTTTTAATATTAAAGAGTGCTAAATTAAATACATTAATACAATACCTATGTATGATCATTTACAAGGAAAGTAATGAAACATATCAGCATTACTTTGACTTTTTACGTCTGAACAAGCAACTCAATAGTCATCACACCTATTTTAGGGATTAAATCAAACCATATAAAAGATTGTTTGTCTACCAAGTTCCTTTAATATTACTACTTTTTCTATTTTTCTTTTTTTAGGATTGAAGGAAGAACAATATGAACTTTTAAAAGATAATGCATTTTCAAGACTGGCTCAACTCGTACTTATTAAATACTTACAAAAATAAAAAAATTTTAATGGTCATAGGCAGACATCCAGTTCTCTGCTCTTCTGTCAGATAATTTGAATTAGTTACATGCTCTTTTTCTGTTAATTGTTTCATAGCCCACACTTAATTCAGCAATTTAATCCATATGGGAATGTCATTCAATTCACGTATTTGCCCTCATATGGATTTTCTGTGCCTTTCTGCAAACAATTAGGTCCTAAGTTCACTTTCTTGAAACATGGATGTCAAATGAGCAAACAGAGAAAATGGTTTTAACAAATGCTAACACTAGTATTTATAAATGATATAAAAAGTTTTCAAAACTGGTTACACATATCGGCATCAGATTTATTTTAGATACAAATTAAAAGCATATTACTATATTTGAAATGAAAAAAATTAGATTCAACACTTGGCAAGTAAAATTTAGTGCAGAGCTTAAAATGATATAAAAATTTACTTCTTGAGGAAGTCCTTTAGAAAAATTGATCATATTTAAAACGATAAATATACACTTAAGAATTGTGCATGTTAAAATAATAATAACAACATACTCCAAATTAAATTAGACATTTTTTTCCTCCTGCAGAAACTAAATGAGGTTAATACAGTTGGTGACGTGAACCTAATTTACAGGGCCATTAGAGCTGAAATGTTTCAAATACATTACTGTTCAGTTCTTATCCTTTGCATAAAGTTGATTTATGAAGAAATATGCAAGTCTAGAGTAGTCCACTAACGTATGCTTTTTTTATACGATTATTTCACACAAAATGGTTATTGACCATATATATTTTGTCTAGGTCTTTACACAGGAGAGTTTTAACATAATTCATTTACAATTCAGTTAGCAAGAAAACGTGTTAAATTGAATTTTATTCTGAAACAATAAATCAAACCAATGTGAAATATATTACATCCCATAAAATGAACAAACACTGATCAAATTATACAGCTGAACTATGTAGCTCACATATCCCAAGACATTTAACATATCATCTCCATAGAGTCATTAAATAATTCTCAAGATTCAAAGGGTTTACATAGGCACAAATTAATAACTTTGCATCATATTATCAGCTTATTCTAGAAGTTTATGATGGTGAATTTAATTCTTATAGTTTACATCAATAATCATTCAAGGCTTTTTTTAATCATAACAGCGTAAGTTTTCAACGCCATTTAGATGAAAAAAAAAAGAGACCTATCCAAATCCGAATCCATTCTTGGGATCAGAAAGATCTAGTAAACATCAAATAAATGTTATCATAATCTATAGATAATACAGCATGAAGAATAATGCGTTAGGCACAGATGGTGCTTAATGAATAGTTGTTGCTTTATCTTATCAATGTAACACAATACGTCAAATAAAGAATAAAATCTTAGTCCTTGCTTTACCCTCTAAACTTCTTCTTAGCTACTTCTGCAATGGTAGTTGACAGGAAGCTTCCCTCTGTTCATGATGAGGCCCCTAATATGCAAGCTTGTTCTGGGAATCCCAATATATTAGATTTGATAGTATGTCCTGAAAGTGGGTTCCCACCACTGACTGCTCTATCGATCTATTTATCTACTTATCTATCATCTATGTATCAATCAGTCACATTCACTTATGATCTCATTATATCTATAATACTTTAGACTAGGGGTATGTATCTGTGTGTTCATATGTGTGTTGCAATTCTAAAAAAAAAAATGTTATGACATATTTAATGACAAGTTTTCCCCTAGAATATATGCTATTCTTATAAGAGATGTTATCTCTTATTCTAAATTAATATTTTTAAGATAGTCTCATGTATTTTTCACCCCACATATACACTATACAACTATTACAGCTAAATAATCTATGCAATTAGACATTTATATGGAATGAATGACACTGCTAGAAACTATGACACTGTGGGGTTAACAAGTCAACAAATGAACAAAAGTCATTTTCTTTTTTGACCATATCATTAATTGAATAGATAAGAAAATGTCGTATTCACAGTTTAGCTTGTCAACATCTCCCATAATAAGTTCACATACTATGTTCACATAATAAGTTCATATAGTATAGTACTGAATCTGTACTAGAATATAGTATTTTAAAAACACACAGGTGCACAACACTACATACAAAGAGTGATAAAAAAACAGACCTGTGTCAATGTCAAGTAATATCTAGTTGATGGTCACATGACTCTCAGGTGGGCTGTTTCTACGAAATACATCTTGCTAATGATTTGGATGTTAAGGCATAAATATACAGCTATTATAATAAAAGAGGTTACTATCCTGGAAAGAATAGCTCCTACTGTTTATAATAAAATGTTCCTATGAATGTGTTAAATAATACTGAAACCAATAAGATAAATTTAATAGACATCAACTTAACGTTTGGAATTAATATTAGAAAGAATAGTTATAAGGACTGCATGGATTCAGAAAATAATTGACTCAGAATCAGGCAATTCGAATTCTATTCCTAGCCCTAAATCTTACTAGATGTAGGAGGTTATGATTACCATGATGGTAAAGGGTTCTAAAAGCAAGCCACATGAGTAAATGTTTTAGACGTTCATCTTGAAGATGATGGAGACATAATGACCTCTTCAAATAGTGAAAGGCAATCATGGTTCCTCTAAATATAAGTAAAATCAATGTGTAAATGTTACAAAGATACATATTCTTGTTCGATATAAGAAAGAACTTTTAGGTAATATAACTTTTAATAATAATTGAGTAGAACAGGACAGGATCTGTTTCAGGAACAATTTGGATTGGCAGAGTGATTCAGTAAGAAAATGCTGTGATATCTGTCATTTGCACTAGAGAAGGTATTCTGCACTACTTGACCTGTTAGCTTAGACTATGTATTATCTCTTACTTTCAAATACATTATTTCATTTACTCCTCTTTTTAAAAAAATCTGTGAAGTAGGTGGAAGAACTATGTAAAGATGAACTCAGTGAGACTTCGAGAATAAAAATGGATTCCCAAGACCACTGAGCTTGTAAGGAGCAGAGCAGAACTACTTCCATCTCTAAATTCTGATTAATGCTCAAACAATTAACAAGACCACTTGGCAAATTCATTTACTAGAGTCCTGTTTACACCTCTACAATCACCTTAATTAAGTTTTTCTTTTTATGTCAGGACTTTGCCTTCATTGACATGATTGGTCCTGGTCAGTGAATATAATAAAATACTTGACTTTCCCATGCTGCATTTTTTTTTAAATCAATATTTCTACAGGACACCTACAAACATGCCTTCTCTAACTTAGGATACATGCTAACCTTCGTTACAGAAATAAAAATTGTGTTGAAATTCAAGCATTCGTTGGGGACTTTCTCTTGAACATTTTACAGACTTTTATTACATATGCATATTATACACGATATAATATACATACACACGTATACACATATTAACCTTTAAAACATACTCCAATTCTCTTTTATTTGCCAAATTAGGCTACTATAAAACACGAACAAAGTATTAGAAAATACACTACATAGGACTCTGATCATACTTTAGTTTTCAATTTAAATAACTTTTTTTGTAATAAAATCTCCATAGTTTATAAAGGGCATTACTGCCTGTCAGGAAGGAATAATGAGCTTGTATCTCTCAGCTGTGTGTAAATTGCATGCATTTTATATTTCTAAGGAGAGGCCTCTATCAATCAATATTTTTAGAAAATGACAGTCCTCAGTTAAGCAGGGATTGCTACTGAAGCTGATAAATGTTTACCCTTCATTGAAGACTGACAAATAGCACATGACATAGACTGTTTTTGTGGTTTTTATGCCATTTACATTAAAACCTGTCTAGGAATATGAAAATTCAAAAATGTGATTTTAATGTAAAACTGCTTTCAAATTTCTTGTTAGAAAGCTTGCCAGACATACCAGAGGACCATTTTGGGAAGCAAATAGGTATTGCATGTATAAGATAAATAAGTAGTGATGAAAGCAAATATAAGACACTGTAGTGACATGGATAAAATATAATAAAATACTGTTACATGATCACATTGCAAGGTCTATATTCAAATGTCTTTTCATAAATGGAGTCCCAGCAACCTTTGTAGTTTGTTTGGGGCAGGTTTAACAGCAGTAGTTTCCCCAATGCAGGCTAAAGTCATTTAATCCATGACTGCTTTTTATACAGAGCAGATTTATTTGAACTTAGAGAACAGTAGACCACATAAATGTCATGTTAATATTCTAAAGTGAGCTAAATCGTGTTAGCAACAAAACTTTTCTTATCATGCATTTCACCTTGGCCTATGAGAGAATGTGATAGTTATGCTATTAATTGACAATCAGTCAATCAGTAAAGCAGTTCTTTTTCAAAATACATAATGTATGGAAAATAGTATTTTCCTGCTCCTCATCTGCCTGTATTTTTTTAATCCTTTGGCTTAAGTGGGAACTTCCTGTTGGAATGGTTTATTCTTCTTAGCTTTCTTTCACCATTTTTTAACCTTCTTTCCCTTTCCCCAGTTCTTAAACTGAAGAAGACCCAAACTTCACCCTAACTACCAAAATATTTTGACAGTCTTTCTACTTTAATTTACCAAACAGAAATCCTTTTATTTATCCGTTCATTCATGAAATATTTATTAAATGTCTACCATTTTCCAGGGACTGAGGTAGGTGCTAGGGCACAACTGTGAACAAAAGAGTCAATGGATACTTTTTTCATGGAGCTTAGATTCTACCGGAGACACACATGTAAGCAGGTAAACTCAGTACTTTGTGCTATTATAGGGGAAGCTAAAAATGTCAAATATTTAGTCTTCTGGCACAAGGTTAACCATTAATCTAGCACTTCAACTTCAGGACCATTTCATGTTAATAAATATTTTGGCTCACTTATCTATATATTTATATTCTGCCTCATTTCAAACACTGATTTGTGGTAGCTTGGCATGTTGAATGATTCTCTAAGAACAGTATGGTATCCTTCCATCTGTTATCTTAACCTCCCAAAAAATCTATCTTTAACACTTCTACAGCTTCATAGATCATTTCAGCAGACCGTCTTTCTTTCAATTTCTGCTAAAAAGAAATACACCAAGTTTAAGAGGATCATAATTATTAAGATGAAGAGTTGAATATTTGTATAGTTATTTCTCACAAAGTGCTTTTCATACTAAGAAGCTCAAAAACTATATTTTCTGGTTCTCTCTTTAGTAATTAAATATATATGATATTCCCTTAATTTTTTAATACAGCATTAGCAAGTCATTTCAGCAAACCATTAACATTTGTTAAACATTCATTGCAGTACCTACTATGTATTAATTTTCTAAGCACAATGGCAAAACTAAAACATGTATACCACAGCCTCTGCTCTATAAAACCATAATCCTGGACCTATACTTAACATTTAGCTAAAAAAGTTATAGCTGATTAAATCACATATTTGGCTTTGGGAAACTGCAGTCATCAGGTCTACATGCTAAAACGTACAATGACTTTAAATAAATCTATAAATATGTTATCCAACTCATGACAGTTAAAATATATCAGACAAGACCAAAGTAGGCCCTCCAAATATTTTAAGGTTTCATGGTAAAGTTAGAGTACTTGAACAGGAACTAGATTTAGAGGGCTATAGGATAGAATAAAGGCTTTCCAGGCAAAAGGAGCAAGGTTGAATTGCATTAAGCAATTAGTTCTCGTCACAAGAAAAAAAATTTGTAACTATGTGTGGTGATGGGTGTTAACTAGATTTACTGCAGTGATCACTTCACAATGTATACAAATATTGAATTACCATGTTGTACACCAAAAATTTTAAAGATTCCTACATTTGGGAAATGGTAAAAAGCCTGCCCTGTGAACACAGCTAAAGAGTAGTAAGAGGTAAGACTTAAAAGAAAAGTTACAGGCTAGAAAGACTATGAAAAATATTGATAACTACTGAGTTCGGAATTTTTAATATAGGTAATGGGGAGCCACTAAGTATTTTTGAATAGAGAGCCACACGATTAAACTAGCATTCCAGTAAAAGTTCGGAGACAATGTTTCGAATAGATATGAATACAGGAAATACTGAAATTTTTCAGCCATGACCAGAAAACGAGTAGGAATAAGGTCCAGCAGTGGGAAAATCAGAAGTCAAAATTTTTGATCAGGGATCTGATATGATGTAACTGAACTTTTAGGAAAATTAAATCATTAGGTAGGAGATTCAGTGAAGGCATCATATGGAGTTGATACTGCTTAAATTGGGCCTAGAGAAGCAAAACCCTGGAGACATTTCAGGAAATTATAATTAAGCCAATTTGATTTGAGTTCAAGCAAAATATGGGCAAAACTGAGAAATAAACCTGATTAAGCCAACATCATAAAAGGTTTTCAATGAATTGGTTAGAAGTTTGAACTTTTTCCAGGTATCTGATTATTTCATTCATACTCATGGGAATAAAGATGAGCTTTGTTTTGGGTGATGGATTTTATCTCAGACAAGCCTTCCTGCCCTTAAAATCATCACTCATTTAGGAAGGGAAAGCATTTATTCAGATGTTCTAAAATAAGAGTTAAAAAGCATTCTGGCTCTGAAATCAAACACTCCCATATTCAAATACAGTCTCCACCGCCTACTAGTTATCTGTGTGAAATGGGAAAATCCCACAAAGTCTTCAAGACTTTGTTTCTGCATTATAAATGTAGAGGTAACAGCACCTAGCCCTTAAAGTGGTTGTAAGGCTTAAATAAGAAACTGCAGGTATGAGGTGTCACCTCACACAAGTTAGAATGGGCAGCATCAGAAAATCTACAAACAACAAATGCCGGAGAGGGTGTGGAGAAAAGGAAACCCTCTTGCACTGTTGGTGGGAATGTAAATTGATACAGCCACTATGGAGAACAGTATGGAGGTTCCTTAAAAAACTAAATATAGAACTACCACGTGACCCAGCAATCCCACTACTGGGCATATACCCAGGGAAAACCATAATTCAAAAAGACACTTGCACCCCAATGTTCACTGCAGCACTATTTACAATAGCCAGGTCATGGAAGCAACCTAAATGCCCATCAACAGATGAATGGATAAAGAAGATGTGGTACATATATACAATGGAATATTACTCAGCCATAAAAAGGAATGAAATTGGGTCATTTGTAGAGTCGTGGATGGATCTAGAGACTGTCATACAGAGTGAAGTAAGTCAGAAAGAGAGAACCAAATATCATATATTAACGCATATATGTGGAACCTAGAAAAATGGTACAGATGAACCGGTTTGCAGGGCAGAAATTGAGACATAGATGTAGAGAACAAACGTATGGACACCAAGGGGGGAAAGCGGCAGGTGGGTGGGGGGGTGGTGTGATGAATTGGGAGACTGGGATTGACATGTATACACTAATATGTATAAAATAGATAACTAATAAGAACATGCTATATAAAAAATAAATAAAATAAAATTCAAAAATTCAAAAAAAAAAGAAACTGCAGGTAAAGTGTCTGGCACATAATAAGCTCACATTAAATATTAGCTATTTGAGTAAATTGATTGGGTTTCTTTTCTTACACTGCTGGTGACAGGGCAGAACTGGTAATGTAGATTTTAAAGTTAATGGAATGGAAATGAAAATATGAGAATGAAAACCTCTGCAGACAAGAGAACATACAGAGGATAGGAGCGGATATGGAAAACATCCACAATAACACAAAGAGGGGAGTCAACAGAGCAGATAGGAACTATGATACAGAAATGGATGATACATCAGATACAGCAATGGATGTGGATAGAGAGAGAGATGGCAATACAGATACAGACACGGATAGGATGGCAGAATGGTAAGCTGTCCCAAATTCACAGAAGTGAAACTCTCAAAAAGAGGTGTGAAATTCACCCTGAAATTCAATTAGAATTTAATTAGTGATTGTTAAGTAGACAGTTTTGATAGAATGAATGAGGGAGAAGTCAGTTTTTAAGGGATTAAAGGGGAAACGATGTATAGGGAAATATGGTAACTTTAGTTATAGAGGCACATTCAGGATGTTCGGCCTCCTGAATTGCAATGGTTACAGTAATTGGGTGCTCACAACATGACAGGCCCTGCTCTAAATGTTTCAAATCAACCGATTCATTTAACCCTCAAAATAGTCCTCTGACATGAATATAATTGTCATCTTCATTTTATCAAGGAGAAATGGGAGGCACAGGGAGATTAAGACATATGCACAATTTAACACAGCTAAAAAGTGGCCAAGTTGGCTTTGAACCAGTCTACCTCCAGGACCTGTGCTGTACTACCACTCACACAGCTTCCAACGCAAGAGTGGTGATTTGAACTTATGTCATATGACTGAGCCTCTGCTTACCTGAATAGGCCAGAATCGAGAATGAAAAAATAAAACTTTTAAGTGTTTTAATGATCACTTTATGTAAAGTGCTATGGAAGAGAGATAGACCCTTAAAGCAGCTTATAAGAGTGGGAGAGAAAACACATATATGAGACTAACATAATATATGACATGTGACAACTTCAACTGGAAAGGTGTGAACTACTTTGGAAAAGGCACAGGAAATATTTATAGCTACAATGATTCAGAAAAGACCTATTTGAAGGAGCTATTAATTAAACTGCATCAGGAGAAGAGAAAGCTTAGAGACATTTCAGGAAATTATAAATATACCGATGATTGGAGATTGAGATAAATATTGAGATAAATTTGGAAAACTGAAAAATACGTGATTGAAATGTGATCATGGACAGTTTAAAGGCTACTGCTGAAGTATTTAAACTAGGCGACGGTATGAGGTTAGCTTTTAATTTAGGGCAGTTGTTCTCATACTGTGGTCCCCAGACCAGCAAGCATCAACATCACCTGGGAATTTGTTAGAAAGGCAACTTATCTGGTCGTGCTCTAGACCTACAGGATTAGAGACTCTGGGTATGTGGCCCAGCACTCTGTGTTTTAACCAGCCTCTAGGTTATCCTGATGCATGCTCAAGTGTGAGAACCCCTGCGTTAAGCGAAGTGGTTGTCGCTAAGCCTGTTCACAGAAGTTCCATTATTTCATCCCAGGCTCCTGATAGCACCTTTGACTCTCCTCACTTGAACTCATCTGTGGCCACATGACTTGCTTCATCAAATGAAATGGAAACAGAAGTGATGTGTGCCACTTCTAAGCAGAAGCTCTATGGACTATCATGTGGTTAAACATGTTCTCTCATGTTCTCAAATTTAGTGTTGAGATTCTCACACAGACTACAATGAACTGAGACCCTTATCAACCTACAATGACATGAAATTTGGTGGGAAATTTTCTATTGTTTGCAGTCCCTGAGATATCAGGACTATTGTTACAGACACATAACCTAGCCTACCCTGACGTAACTTGGGTTGGGGGGTGGGTGGTGGCACCAAGAATGGATTGGTTTCTCCTTCATAAAAGAGAATGTGCTTACTAAGATAGACTAAGGTATCTATGAACGAGGTAAGAATCAATAATTATGCACAGACAGAAAATGAACATATATCTTACATGAATATATGAGAGAGAGAGAGAAGAGTAAATTATTACCAAAATATTAATATTAAAATATTTATCTCTGGGTATAAGGATTTGAGGTGAATTTTTACTTAGTCTATTGTTATTATTATTGTTACACCTAGAGCATTGTATATTCACAAAAAAGAAACAAATATCAGAAAAGCATAAAATCAATGGCACAGAATTTGCCTCAAATCTCATCTTCTCCAGGGGATAAAATCTTAGAAGACTTTTTGACTAGAAAATTGCGTTTGTGCCTTCACTACCTCTTGATCTCTTACCATGTACAGGACACTTTTAAGTTCTAACCACACATTATTTCTGATCCTTCTCATGGTCTTGCTGGTGATACTTATGATCCCAAGGTTAGAAATAAATTCCCAAGTGTTTATATAACATGCCTCAGATCACACAGTGAGTAAAATAGATGCTCTGAGATTCAAACCAAGTTCTGGTGATTTTGAAACAGGCTTTTTTAAAAAATTAGATTATGCTGTTGTATGAGGGTTTGTATGAGCATTTGCATGTGTGTGCATGTGTGTTTTTGTGTACGTGTGTGTGTAGAGACACCTCAGTATATTTGATAGCCTTTATAAAACAAAAATAAGTGTTCTTGTATGTGTTGAAAAAGAGACTGGTGCTTTATGTGTAATGCCCTGGTATAATAGCAGAATTGGTAATAATTATAATTAACTAAGAAAAAATTTTGGTTACTCATTCCAACTCACCATGCTGATATTGCTACTATACGTATTTCCTTTTTTAAGATAAAATGATGCAAGAAAGAATCATGACTCTTTGTAAGGGCAACTGCACTGACATTTCTAGGTCAAAATAAGCCTTTGTGAGATAATAAATGTAGTACCTAAATATCTACAATTGGCCTCCAGGGTTTCACAAATCTCAATGTATTTTTTCAAATCCTTGTCACCCATTCTAAAGATACTAAAGCTTTTTTTTCCCCTCTTCAAAACAGTAAAGCCAGAAATATTAGGAGCCAGGCTCATTATATACATTGTTTTCAATATTGGGATACCATTACTCAAGTTGATTACCATGAATCCACAGGGTTGTCAACAACTTTACATGCCAGCTGGATTGTAAAACCAGAAAGAAGGGCTCCTTTAATACAGGTAAAGTTTGGCTGACAGGGTAATACTCCTGGGTACATGAATGAGTTTTAAAGGGGTCCATAAATTCTCTGGAACTGTATGTAAACTATTTTATATTTGTATAGATGTGCTTGAAAGCAAGTCCATATATTTTATTATATTTCCAATAGGTAAACACCCACAAAAGATTTGGCTGCATAGTCCTGTGAATATACTAAAAAGCAGTGAGTTGTATACTTTAAATAGGTGAATTGTATGGTATGTAAATTGTCTCAATAAAGCTTTAAACAAATTAGTCTAGAACTTTCAAAATAAACTTGTCAAGCCAAAGTTGAAATCCCTTCAATTTTATGTGACCATATTTTCAGACCTTGTGTTCCATGTCAAGTAACCCATCTCTTAAACTGACTCAACCTCAACTAATGACCTTGGCTAAACTGAAGCCATTCAGTTCAATGCTCTTGTCTGTGATGCTCTAGCTAAGCCTACTGTGCCTGGCCAATCTCAGGCCAGCATGATGACCTGGTTGCCTGGCTACCATCTGTTCCCTTTAGTAACAAACAGAACTCTCCATTCTGCCATATTCACTACTTCTGGCTCACATCGTACCACAGTTATGACACAATCCAACAATCTAAAATTCTTTGATTTTTTTAGGAGAAAAGAATGATATGTTTATTCAGTTACAAGAGAAAGTCAATATTTTATTAAAGATTGTGCCCATAAGAATGTGGACACCAATGGGAAAAACACAGGTCAGAGAAGCCTAAAGATTCCCTTAGAACAAGGAGTCAGACAAGTAATGAGGCACCGCAGGCAAGATTATGGAGGAAGTACAAATATTATTGGTTAACATGTCTCACAGATAAGGAGAAAAGCTGGGAGGCAGGGATGACTGGGAGGTAGGTAATAATATAATTTTAAGCAGCGGGCAAGACCAGAGTCTGAAATATTGGAAAAGGATGTGCAGACACCCAAGTGAGAAGCTTGTCAACACAGTCCCAAGGGTTTAGGAAAAGAATAAATGGGTAGAAGGATTCAGGAATTATACCCAAGCACTGATAAGGTAGGGAGTAAGTTATAAGGCCACCAGCAAGAAAGACATTGAGCAATAGCTATGAAAAATAGGTTGAGGGAAACAAAGCTTTGAGAAAAGTTTGGCTGCTTCCCATATGTGTGACACTGGATAAGTAATTTTTTTTGAGCTTTCATTTTTTCACCTGTAAAATTGATATGTTTAATAATTCATTTAATCCTCATTATTATCCTATGATATAGACAATATTATTATCCTCATTTTACAGATGAAGAACCTGAGGCCCAGAGAAGATAAATAAATTGCCCAAGGTCACACCACTAATAAATGGCAAAATGGAGGTTCAAACCCCATTAGGAAGGTGCTGATGGTACCCTGCCTGCCTTCCTTTGGTCTTTTGAGTTTCAGTGCATGCTAGGCCAACTTCCACCTGCCAGCTCCTGCATTTCTTTGCCCACTGAAGTCTGTTCTTCCTAAGTGCACATGACAGGCAGATCAAAGATGCCAAGAAATGAGTGCACCCCCCCTCGCAGAATCCCTCAACCAATGACCAGCAAGAATATGTGTATAAATTCCCAAGCTTCCTCATTCCTTTGTAGGATAAACTCTGAGATGTGTGTCCCACACCATTTTCCACTATTCCCAAGTGGGACTGAGTCCCAGTTGCCCACAGTGGTAACTCTTGAAATATACCCTTTATCGGCTTCCTTCCCATCCTTGTCCCATTTCCTCACTCCCCTACTCATGTTTCCTAGGGTCATCTCCCAAATAAACCATGAGCACTAGGTAATCTGAAAATCACAAAGAGGTGTACATTTAAACTACCATTATTTTATTATAATGATTAGTAACATTGATATTTAACCAAAATACAGAAGCAAGCCTTATTATTATTCTTTCTAGTTAGGAGTCTTCTCATGAGGGTTGGAATGCTGTTGGCCCTGAAATCATGGTTATGGGCTCCAATACTCCTGAATGCCAGAGAAGTGTCCATGAGGCGAAAGCAGAGAGTTGTAAAAGATTGTGTTGAATGTGTTCAGTGAGTGAGGAATGGGAGAAAGTTCTATTTCAACCTCAGTAGTAAAGGGAGATGATATGCTGAACATCACTTCCTCTGTAAAACTTTCCATGTTTCCCCAAGATGAGGGCAAGTTCTGTGATAAGCTGTCACAGCACCTCATACTTCTCTTTGGTAGTACCAATCACAACCGAATCAAATAATTAGCTAGTGGTTAGGTGGTGAGCCTCTCCACTCCACGTTGTTCAGTGAGAATAAGCACTGTGTATCCTCCATCGCCTCACACCATGCCTGGTATAGACTAAGCAATAAAATATGTGTCCGGTACTGTGCTTGGCACAGAGCAACGAGAAGTGAATAAGAGAGGCGATTCATCCTGCCTTCATGAACATGCAAAATAGATTTAAGTCACATATATCCATCTTGAAACCCTCTCCCAGAGCTTGTAAATGTGCTCAGAGCTATTCAGTTCCCCACTACCTACACCTACAACCCATTTCTCAATCTTTTTAGCAACAATCTTCGAGAAAAGGACAATCCATTCTCACAATTTTTCACTGTTATATTGAAGTTACTCTTTGGACTATCACCAAAACTTCTAATTTGTGAAATCCAGTAAATTATTTTAATCTATATCTTACTCAGTTTTTGGTGGCATTTAGTACTTAGGTCCTCCTCTCATGATCAACCTCCTGCCTTCCTGTCTCTTCCCTCTTGGTCTCCCTGTGGCTGTATGATCTTCATATCACCTTCTTCTCAAGTGACACATTCTCCCATGGGTTCAACTGCTAAATATATACAGTGGCATTTTATCATAGGCATATTAAGTGAACCCGTCCCCTTTACCTCCTCCCCAAACCTTGTCATTCCTAGTGGATTTCCTATTCTCTTGCCTAATACATTAGCATAGAAATTCATCCTAGCATACTTCACCTCCCTACTCTGTCATATCTAAGCATTCATTAAGTTCCATCTATCAATCCTCTCCTCCCCAATCTTCTCCATCTATCTTGTCACTACCCTGGTTTAGGATATTATCATCTCTTACCTGGACTAATATTACCAGTCTCCAAATGGATATTTTTTTCCTCAAATATGTCAAAATTTAGAAGATATTCCCATCCAGAGCACTAGCTCAATCTCTGCAAGCGTGATAGTGGGTCAAGTTTTCCAGATTACTAGGGACACAATCCTATGCATGGCTGATTCATGCAGTGATGGAACCTTGCATGCCCCCTGTACATCTGCAAGTTTGAGATGTCTAGTGTACATTAACAATCACCCTTTGTTAGCTTTATTTTACAACATATTAGAGGTGGCAATCTCAGTCATCTTTGGTCTAAAATGTAGTTGGCAAGAAAGAAAAAGAAGAAGTGTTCATTCAGCCCATGAATGTGTAACCTTACAATGCTTTTTATAACTTCAAACACCCACCCTCATGAAAACTCTTTATAAAACCACTGTCATTATGATCAACCAACATTTTAAGTTGAAACATATATATCCAAGTTTCTGATCTTGCTCTGTACCAACATAGCACTCATGGAACTAAGGAAATCCCTATAGCCACCCTAGCTTCCATCTTTTTCTTGTCTTTTGAAATGCCTTAAAGTACAAAGAAATGTTTTCGGGCAAAGGTAAAAATAATTGTCGGGATGATGGTTCTGTAGACAGGGAGTGTTCAATGACAGTGCAGTTCCTATGGTGAGATACTATAATGAGTTCAAAGTGTTTACAACTTCAATACTGCTTGTCAAAGTCTCCCTTCAATGAAGTGGATTCTTGGCTACAAGCCACAAATGTGCTTTCAGAAATAAAAAGCATGCGCATATACTGGTGTCTCTATTATTGGCCCAGGTGAGGCAGTTGCTTTTTTATTCTCAATAAAAAGTTTTCTCAAGATATTCATAATTTCAAAAATGTGTTCACAGTTATAAATCATATAGTTATTTACAGAACAATCAGAGTCTCACTGTGATCATGATTTGTATAAGCAATATAGTCATGTAGTCTATGTAATATAGTAAAGATTTTCAAGGTTGTTTTCTGTTTAATAGTCTGTATAATTCTGCAGCCTATTAATTTTATTAATAAAAATATTTTTCCCTCAGGAGAAAGAGACAGCACAGAGCTTGCACTAAAGAGTAAAAATAAGAGACACAACCAGTAGACAACATAAACATGAAATTATAAAATTTTTAAATTATTACTTAAAAATATTTTTGGAATTAACCATTATTTTCACCAAATCTGCAAATTGTATTCTATCAAATTATAAAAATTAATCTCCATTTTTAGATTTAAAAGTATTTCTCTTTATACAGCTACTAACAAGGTTTTGTCCTGGCATATTGAAAATGGGGTAAAAAGTCTCTCACATACTGACATGTTTAGACACAGCTGCAAATAGCTCCAAAGGACTGCATTTCTAACCTGGGCTTCATTACTCAAAGGTGTTCTGTTTGGAAACAAGATTCCACATAAGGATCATGAATGGGCTTCAGAGGCTACAGGAACACTGGAAAATGTATGCAAACTATGTTCATGGTTTTTTGTTTGTTTGTTTGTTTTTAAGAAGATCAACAACATCCAGCAGAATCTCAAACAGATCCAATTCAAAAATGAGTTAAGAAGCATTAATCTAGGGCAGGCTATATTTCTCAGAGTGTGGTCCAGACCAGCATCAAATTTTTCCACAAATTCTGATTCAGAATGTTTGGAAAATTTATAGATATTCAGAAACTTCCCAGGAGAGTCTGATGATTAGTTAATTTTCCACTGATGCTCTAGGGCAAATTGTGGCTGGAGAACACCTTATCTGCAGCCTTATCTGCATGCTTGTTGAAAAGGCAGAATTTTGACCCCACCCCCAGACCTACCAAATCAAAATCTCTGAGGGCGAGACCCATGAATCTGTGTTTTAACAACCTCTCCAAATGATTCTAATGCAGGCTGAAGTATGAGAGCAGAGCACTGGCCCAGTGGAAAAAAAAATAGAATAGGTGACTGCTTAGATGACACAAAAGCATACAGCTCTTCCTGCGCTTAAGTCCTGAATAGTTTTTAATAATAGAAAAAGCTACTATTTATTGAGAACTTATTATGTGCCAAGCACAATAGTAAATATAACACTTTTTATTTTTAAAGGAAAATTCTGAGGGTGGCATTGTTATTAATCCTGTTACACAGATAAGCACACTGAGGACCAAAGAGTTGAACTAGTAGTTTACATAAAACAGCAGGACCAGACAGGAATTAAATCCAGGTTCAATGGTTGTGATTTTAACAATTATATCTATACAACTTCAGAAAGTACACATTGAAAGAGTCTTAGGGCTAGGAAAAGCCATGCATTATATGTATCATTTAAGGGAAATTAAGATTGATGAGTCAAACCATGAAAGGTGATATTGAGTAAATCAAGTAGCATACCAATCCATGGTTAAAAACAGACTATCAATGGGCGTGGATTGACCAAGTGTAATATGGCGACCAAATTTTTAGTCAAAAATTGTTCCCTTAAAGTAATGGCGCTTATAAACGTGAATACATTTTACATATTCTATGATGCAGAAAGACTACTAAGTCAGACATTACAGAGACCAAGCAGCCAGTCACCTCCTTAAAATCATTCACAGTGCTGTGATTAGCTACTTTGCCTGAAGCACATCACACAAGTACTTTCTTTATCCTCCTATGGGTGCTACTAGACTGTTTGATGTAATGAAGTGATTAGCAGAAAATTTTCTCCCACTTGGGGCCTATATAGCAAATGCCCCACTAGGTCCTAGGTGCCTCTAAGACCCAAACACAAGGGGTCAATGCAGGGAAGGAATATGCTTGTTATTTCATGTACTATGGGCATGAATTATTTTCCAAATTAACTAGGCTGATCAGTAAATGTAAGACGAAGTCTAAGGTGTGACTGAATCACCATGATATCCATCCTTTGAGAACGTGACTCAGCAGGCGGGAAAAGAGAAAACAAATGTCCAACATCTTGATTGTCACTGACACTTGTGAAATTATCATTTGACAAACTGTGATGAAATAATTTGGTGGGAATCCAATACAACTAATGAGTCATTTAATTAAATAAAATTCTGTCTCCCCAACTAAATGGTATGCAATGATAAGAGCTCCATTCCAATACTTATCTAGAAAACAGACGTCTAGATTTCTTTCCTTTATGACTGTTTAACAGCCAACCTAGGTATAATATTATCTAGAATTTATATGGTCAACTCTCAATTGCTCACAGGGTTATTAAACAGTTTGTAGAGTATCCTGTTTTTCTCCCCTGCTTTCTGCCTGTAATCCAAAGATTACATTTCTTATTAGCATTTTCTTAAGAAAATGGAAAGAGAATGAAAGGAAATGAAATGCAAATAGCCAATATTTCAAGTTCTTTACACCTTTAGCACAGTATTTGAACATCCTAGCTAAACTGAAGCCACTGAGTTTCCAGTTGATTTAATCTATCCAAGGCTGTGATAACTGAGGTAGACACTATAAGAAAAATAACTAAAAAAATATTTTGTCTATTAAAAAAAACAATGAAATGGCAACTGATTAACAGCAAAAAACCTCATTATTGACTAAATAACAAGAATTTATGAATATCCGTGGTTGATCATAAAGACAAATTTGCAATGTTAACTTAAAAATTTGTGTCTAGCAGCACATATACCAAAAAGATTTGACATTAGGAATTAGGTGTTATAATTGTTATTTGAATCAACAAATCACAGTTTGCTCATATTAAAACATAGGTATTTACATACAGTTCACTGATCTTTTTTCAATATGACTGTTGGCCCTTTCCATGAGACTAAAGACAGAGGCTCTGCCTTATTTTCCACTTTTGCTCCATGAAACCTATTACAGTTCTACATACATAGAGACACTCATAAATGTTTATTGCTCTAGTTGTGATTTACAACATTAAAAGCAGTTACGGATTTTTCTTCCCACCAGAGGAAAGTCATGTATATTGCTACTTCATGGACCCGATGAAAAGGAACATGTCATTAGATGCAAGAAGATACTATCAATCCATCAATTTAACTTCTATCCACCCTCAAGAAAGATAGTTTCTTCTGATTAAAATAGAAATTTAATTAAATATAAGAATTAAAATATAATTCTCACTAAAGTGAGAAAAATGGCCCATATTTTAGTAGGAAGTTTTAGTAGGAAGTTTAGCAGGAAGTAGCAAAATTTAATTTTTGGAAAGAAGAGAAATCTACTTATTTTAGAAATAAATCAAGAAGTGTATGCAATACCTATCTGGTATGGTCTTTAGCAACATGATATTTTATATGATAATTTATAACACAGTACTATAAATCAGATACCTTCATTATGTTTCTTCCATATGTCAGGTTTTGGAAACATAGAGAAGGGTATGGGCATGCTCATATGAAAGTGGGGAAGGGAGGAAAGGAGTAATAGGAGGAGAAAGTGGTTACGAACACAGCATTGAGAAGGGAACGTGGGAAACTAAGGTGCTGTTAATATATACAGAGGTATTCCTGATTAAACGAGGCTAATTCCAAGAGCTCTCCAATTTTCACTAATACGCTTTGCCTTCTTAAATATATGGCAAACCATTTAATAATTAGAATGCGAATAAATGCATTCATATTAAAAACACTTAAAATATATAATAGAACATTCTCTTCTATTTTGCTTACTAAATCACATCTTGATTTTCCTTATTGTTAAAGTAGACCAAAACTTAGTGTGACTTGCTCTGGACCCCATGGACCTCAGCACCCCAATCCCATGCCATTGCTCCCCTAGCTGTCGGCATTCCAGTCACCCAAGCCTTCCTTTAATTTCCTAACATCCCAGGACCAGGGCCCTCTCCTCAAACTCAGGCTTCTCTCTGCCCGGGACACCTTTCCAGCCCCACCTTTTTTCTCTTCCTTTATGGAGCCACCCTCTGCTTCTACACAACAAGTTAGTTTCAACTCATCCTTCAGATCTCCGTTTAAATATCACTTCCTCAGAGAAGACTGCCTTGATATCTTATTCCCGCCAGTAGAATCGTGCTCCCTATTGTCTAGTTTTATAGTACCCTGAATTTGCATTTGTATTATACATCAAATTAAAACTATTATGCAACCCTAACTTTGCTGGTACTCCTCAAAGTAAAGTAAATACTAAGACATAAACCTTTTCTGATTTCTTCATTAAATTCACCAAAGCCCAACAAAGAAATTCTGCCGGTAGCAGGTACTCAATAAACATTTGTAGAATTTGTACTTCTTCCAGATCTTGTCCCATTTTGCACTGAGCCCACCTTAGAAATTTGGGTTTTATGCTGACATAGTTCTTCTAAATAAAAGCTCACCACAAACCCTGCCCCTGGCACGTCTTCATCCTAAGGCCGGCATAAAGCATACTCCAACGACACCTTCAATTAAATGTTCAGACTCTTCACTGAGCTGTGAATGTTCTACAGTCTATCAGTGCCTTTCTTAAAATCTGATTCAAGGAACTAAACATAAGACACTTGAATATCCCTGGCCAGTGTAAAGGAGATGGAAAATATTACTTCCTTCAGTCTGGATACAGTACTATACTGCATACACTGTAACACACTACACCACACTATACTACACGGTGCATCATTTCTGTTGATTTGGCATTTTTAGAATATTTGTCACACAGTAGGTTAATTTTTGCTTTCTGTTCTTGACTCTGTATGTTAATATATTCTGGAGGGACGGAACAAAGACTTACTCATCTTTATATCACCTAGAATGTTGAGCATACAGACAACATTAAATAACAAACCATTAAAAAAAAAAGACATATATAAAATAGATAATCAACAAGGACCTACTGTATAGCACAGGGAACTCTACTCAATATTCTGTAATAACCTATATGGGAAAAGAATCTGAAAAAGAATGGATATATGCATAACTGAATCACTTTGCTGTACACCTGAAACTAACCCAACATTGTAAATCAACTATACTCCAATATAAAATAAAAATTAAATTAAAAAAAATTTAAAATAAAAATAATCAGGAAAAAAACAAAGACAGCAATTAAGAGGGTACAAGCCCTGAAACGTATGGACACCAAGGGGGGAAAGTGGCGGGGGGCGGGTGGTGGTGGTGGGATGAATTGGGAGACTGGGATTGACATATATACACTAATATGTATAAAATGGATAACTAATAAGAACCTGCTGTATAAAAAAATAAATAAAATTCAAAAAAAAAGAAAAAAAAAAGAGGGTACAAGTCCTGTTAAATTCTATTTTGTGAGTTTTGACCCAGTGATTTACCCTATCATGAAAATTTCTCATCCTGATTTTATCCTCCCTCTAGATGTGTGTCACATACAGAACTGGAAATCAGTCCTTTGCTGATGTTATTCAAGTTATTGACCAATTATTCAGCAAAACAAAGCCTGTGATAGCTTACTAATGATAATAAAAATAGTTAAGAGTTGCAGAGCACTTAGTATCTACCAGACAGGTACTCTCCTGAATGATTTTATATCTATCACCTCATTTAATCCTCAGTATAATCTTATCAGATGGATACTATAATCATCGCCATTTCACAAGTGAGGAAACTGAAGCACAGTATAACTTGCTCAAGGTCACACAGCTTCTTAGTGGTACAGCTAGGATTCAAACCTAGGCAAGTATGTCTCAAGAGCCCTTATTACTAAAGAGCTATTCTATCTACGGAGCTCACTGCCACAGCAAATCAGTACGGTATCAATTCTCCTGCCAACTCTGTCATAAAGATGACATTACACCTTCTTATCTCCTGATACCCCAGAGCCTGGGTCACTGTTTTATGCAAAGAGAAATAAAGCCTTTCCCAAAGAAGTAGGTCCCACAGTAAAAGAATGCTATCTTGAATCTTATGAGACCCTCACAACCAGTCACAAATATGCCTTACTGTTGAACAAGCTGTTAATTTAGGTCAACGGTTCAATAAACAGCTCACTGCAGATATAAACATACAGAAAATTTCAAGGCAAATCTATATGGTAGGTCAATGAGGGTCTAATTTACACTTGGTGTCATGTGTACTGTTACTTATTTTTTTAAGTTATAGGAACTACACATTCGATTTAGAAGATAAATAACCAATTATAAGACTGCTGAGTAGCCATGAAATCACTAGGTAGATGGTTCCCGCTACCACTGTGGCTTCTTCTGTGTATTCTTCCCCATAACTGTTTTCCCAGAAGTAATCTGATATTTTCCTTCCTTCCGGCCTCCATACACTATGTCTTTTCTGCCTGAAACATCCTATTCGTCTGCTCCTTTAAGTGTCAGCTAAGTTACCACTACCCCTGCAAAATTTCTCTGACAGTACAAATCTCGGTTCAATGCATGATCTGGCTGCAAAGCACTCTTGATCTCCCACAGCATATATGTTTTTCTCTACTCATTGCACTGATGAAACATTGTCTGTGTATCTACTTTTTTCCCATGAGTATAAGAAGTGTCTTTTTTCTTTGTATACTAGTTAGTTTGAACAGCTCAATAATAAAAATTCAATTATTATGTCACATTGGTGAATGAATATTTATCTGTAAGTAAATCCCATATCAATTCACAATCTCATTGTACAGAATATACGTTCACATAGTATTTTACCAATGGCCGATACTATTAGCATCTACCTGGAGCGAAGGGCATTTTAGGGTATAGGTCTCCTTATATTTCCTGCAGAAACGTCTGCCCAGATTAACCCACAAGTTTAAATTTAAAACTCATCTAGCTGGTATGACAAAACAGTGGGATGTATGTAGAAAAAGAACAATATTATACAGTTCATATTAATTTGGAAATCATCTGGCCAATATCATTTCTTTTAAAGCTGAGAAATCTAGAGTGCAGGGAAGTTTAGCAAATTGTATGCTATATAACCAATCAGTGATTTAAAAAAAACTAGGACTAGATCATGGAATTCTGACTCCTTCTATGACAATGACCTCTCAGTAGTATACACAAATACAACGTAGGTATCTCAGGAAGTACAACGTCATATTATTTTTGACATGCGTAATCAATCTAATTCTTTCATTATTTTGATATGAGCAACTAAAGGTGTGTTTTTTTAATTCTACAGGATTACTATATAAGACCTGTCCTTCTCAGATATTTGTCTTTCTGGGACTCAATAATTTCTAGCCAAAACAAAATCTACTTGGTATTGACCATGAGATTGTGAGTTGTAGTGAAAAGGGTCCAGTCCCTGTAGGTTCAAGTAGGCAGGACAGCTTTGACAGGAGGAAGGGAACTGGGTAGGAAAGTCTTCCTTTATTAAGTAACCAATGGGTATGGTAAACCAAGGGCTGAATTAGAGAGCAATGCTCTCTTGTAAAAATTTCATCTTCAAACAATGATTATTAAAGAAGATGAAAAAAGTTTCAAACGCAACATGAGTAAAACTTTATTTTAAAGGAGGATTTGGAAGTGAGAACATATTGCTTTAAAATAAAAATGCTTCCATTAATTCACACAGCTGCACTCTAAATCTTTTCAGTTCAGATTCTTTGAAATGTCTTCTTAATTCTAATAGATAGAAGCTCCCAGAGGGCAGATAATATGCTTACTTAAACTAAACCCCATAGCACCTAAGCACAGTAATATATGGATGAGCAATCAATGTTTTATAACACAATGATACTTGCATTCTTCCAGTTAATTCTTTTTTTTAAATTAATCAATTAATTTATTTATTTTTGGTTGCATTGGGTCTTCGCTGCTGTGCAGGCTTTTCTCTAGTTGCAATGAGTGGGGGCTACTCTTTGTTGCAATGCATGGGCTTCACACTGCGGTGGCTTCACTTGTTGCGGAGCATGGGCTCTAGGCGTGTGGGCTTCAGTAGTTGTGGCACACAGCCTCAGTAGTTGTGGCTCACGAGCTCTAGAGCACAGGCTCAGTAGTTGTGGCACACAGGCTTAGCTGCTCTGCAGCACGTGGAATCTTCCTGGACCAGGGCTCGAACCCATGTCCCATGCATTGGCAGGCGGAATCCTAACCACTGCGCCACCAGGGGAGTCCCAGTTAATTCTTAATTACAAAAAATTTTAAATAATATGCAATCTTTTGATTAATGAGTATAACATAGGAGTTAAATGTAAATAGCCATAAAAATAACTTTGGTTTGGATTTAATACTGCATTTTTGTCCTTAGCACTATATTTTCAAAGTAGTATTAACTACTTAATTAAACATTTTTCTAAGTTGGGAAGTGACCAAGAAAATGTTGTGTACTTAAAGGCAGAGGGAGTACAAATAAGTTGGGTACACAGGGAAACAGGGTAAGGATTACACTCGTGCTACATTAACTGCTCCACTGGAGCAAACTAATTAATTTTTCTTCATGCAATGTAATCAGCAAGCTTAATCTCTGGAAAAGAAGAATGCAATTGTTACTGCAAATATTAAACATCTTACTACCTATCATTTAGTTGCAGTAACTAAAGAAACTCCAATAGTTTATTAATGTTCTATGCATATTGGCTCTTTTTTGCATTGAATATATTTTTTAAGCAGTACTAAGTATATAAATTAAATCTTAGTAACATTTTCATATTAAGGAACTTATTAAAATCCATTTGTTCCACAAAAGGAAGAATTATCTCACTATACTGGCTGGACAAGAAATTCAATTCGATCAGAAAGAAAAGTTTTAAAATATTTCATAAACAGTAACCTGGACTTTTCACAGTAGACATAAAGCTGAAAACATCGTGTTTCAGCAGCTTCAATGCCTGTTTTCTTATTAAATCATAAATTTCATTACTTTATATTTTCTTCTACAATAACAAAGTACAGAAAGCTAACTGTGAATGTCTAGTAGGTCAGAAGAAGAAAAATGTACAGCTGATTATGATTTTTGATGACAGTGAAGTCATTAAAAACCAGAAGCATGCAAAACTTATAAACCAACAAAAATCTTCAAATATTCAAATAACCCTCTGGGCAAGTTGATGTGATTCCAATATCATATGTTTTATCCATTTACTTTTAAAAAGTCATCAGGAGAAGAGCGCCCGGGAGGGGGACGGTGGGGAGCCAGTCGGAAACATTCGCCTCTAGTCAATTAAAATGGAGAAATTAAATAATCCATACAAGGGAGCTTCAAGATGGCGTAAGAGTAAGACATGGAGACTACCTTCCTCCCCACAAATACATCAGAAATACAACTACATGTGTAACAACTCCTACAGAACACCTACTGAACGCTGGCAGAAGACGTCAGACCTCCCAAAAGGCAAGAAACTCCCCACGTACCTGGGTAGGGGAAAAGAAAAAAGAAAAAACAGAGACAAAAGAATAGGGAAGGGACCTGCACCAGTGGGAGGGAGCCGTGAAGGAGGAAAGGTTTCCACACACCAGGAAGCCCCTTCGTGGGAGGAGACTGCAGGTGGCGGAGGGGGGAAGCTTCGGAGCCATGGAGGAGAGCGCAGCCATAGGGGTGCGGAGGGCAAAGTGGTCAGATTCCCGCACAGAGGATCGGTGCCGAGCAGCACTCACCAGCCTGAGAGGCTTGTCTGCTCACCCGCCAGGGCGGGCGGGGGCTGGGAGCTGAGGCTCGGGCTTCGGAGGTCGGATCCCAGGGAGAGGACTGGAGTTGGCTGCGTGAACACAGCCTGAAGGGGGCTAGTGTGCCACAACTACCTGGGAGGGACTCCAGGAAAAGGTCTGGAGCTGCCGAAGAGGCAACAGACTTTTTCTTGCCTATTTGTTTCACGGTGCGTGAGGACAGGGGATTAAGAGCGCTGCTTAAAGGACCTCCAGAGACGGGTGCGAGCCACGGCTATCAGCGCAGACACCAGAGACGGGCATGGGACGCTAAGGCTACTGCTGCCACCACCAAGAAGCCTCTGTGCAAGCACAGGCCACTATCCGCACCTCCCCTCCCGGGAGCCTGTGCAGCCCGCCACTGCCAGGGTCCCGTGATCCAGGGACAACTTCCCCGGGAGAACACACGGCGCGCCTCAGGCTGGTGCAACCTCACGCCGGCCTCTGCCGCCGCAGGCTCGCCCCGCATTCCACACCCCTCCCCCCACCCCTGGCCTGAGTGAGCCAGAGCCCCTGAAGCAGCTGCTCCTTTAACCCCGTCCTGTCTGAACGAAGAACAGATGCCCGCAGGCGACCTACACGCAGAGGCAGATCCAAATCCGAAGCTGAACACCAGAAGCTGTGCGAACAAAGAAGAGAAAGGGAAATTTCTCCCAGCAGCCTCAGGAGCAGCAGATTAAATCTCCTCAATCAACCTGATGTACCTGCATCTGTAGAACACCTGAATAGACTAGGAATCATCCCAAATTGAGGAGGTGGACATTGGGAGCAAGGATATATATTTTTTTTTCCCCTTTTTCTCTTTTTATGAGTGTGTATGTGTATGCTTCTGTGTGTGACTTGGTCTGTACAGCTTTGCTTTTACCATTTGTCCTAGGGTTCTCTGTCTGTTTCTTTGTTTGTTTGTTTTAGTATAGTTTTTACCATTTGTTATCATTGGTTGATTTGATTTTTGGTTTGGTTGCTCTCTTCCTTCTTTTTTTTATTACTTTAAAAAAAATTTTAATAATTATTTTTTATTTTAATAACTTTATTTTATTTTACTTTATTTTATTTTATTTCATTTTATCTTATTTTATCTTCTTCTTTCTTTCTTTCTTTTTCTCCCTTTTATTCTGAGCCGTGTGGATGATAGGCTCTTGGTGCTCCAGCCAGGCGTCAGGGCTGTGCCTCTGAGGTGGGAGAGCCAAGTTCAGGTCATTCGCCCACAAGAGATCTCCCAGCTCCACGTAATATCAAATGGTGAAAATCTCCCAGAGATCTCCAACTCAATGCCAAGACCCAGCTCCACTCAACGACCAGCAAGCTACAGTGCTGGACACCCTACGCCAAATAACTAGCAAGAGAGGAACACAACCCCATCCATTAGCAGAGAGGTTGCCTAAAATCATAATAAGGCCACAGGCACCACAAAACACACCACCAGATGTGGACCCGCCCACCAGACAGACAAGATCTAGCCTCATGCACCAAAACACAGGCACTAGTCCCCTCCACCAGGAAGCCTACACAATCCACCGAACCAACCTTAGCCACTGAGGACAGACACCAAAAACAACGGGAACTACGAACCTGCAGCCTGCAAACAGGAGACCCCAAACACAGTAAGTTAAGCAAAATGAGAAGACAGAAAAATACACAGCAGATGAAGGAGCAAGGCAAAACCCCACCAGACATAACAAATGAAGAGGAAATAGGCAGTCTACCTGAAAAAGAGTTCAGAATAATGATAGTAACGATGATCCAAAATCTTGGAAATAGAATATTGAAAATACAAGAAACGATTAACAAGGACCTAGAAGAACTACAGAGCAAACAAAAAATGATGAACAACACAATAAATGAAACTGAAAATTCTCTAGAAGGGATCAATAGCAGAATAACTGAGGCAGAAGAACGGATAAGTGCCCTGGAAGATAAAATAGTGGAAATAACTACTGCAGAGCAGAATAAAGAAAAAAGAATGAAAAGAATTGAGGACAGTCTCAGAGACGTCTGGGACAACATTAAACACACCAACATTCGAATTATAGGTGTCCCAGAAGAAGAAGAGAAAAAGAAAGGGACTGAGAAAATATTTGAAGAGATTATAGCTGAAAACTTCCCTAATATGGAAAAGGAAATAGTTAATCAAGTCCAGGAAGCACAGAGTCCCATACAGGATAAATCCAAGGAGAAACATGCCAAGACATGTATTAAGCAAACTATCAAAAATTAAATACAAAGAAAAAATATTAAAAGCAGCAAGGGAAAAACAACAAATAACACACAAGGGAATCCCCATAAAGTTAACAGCTGATCTTTCAGCAGAAACTCTGCAAGCCAGAAGGGAGTGGCAGGACATATTTAAAGTGATGAAGGACAAAAACCTACAACCAAGATTACTCTACCCAGCAAGCATCTCATTCAGATTTGATGGAGAAATTAAAACCTTTACAGACAAGCAAAAGCTGAGAGAGTTCAGCACCACCAAACCAGCTTTACAACAAATGCTAAAGGAACTTCTCCAGGCAGGAAACACAAGAGAAGGAAAAGACCTACAATAACAAACCCCAAACAATTAAGAAAATGGGAATAGGAACATAAATATCAATAATTACCTTAAATGTAAATGGATTAAATGCTCCAACCAAAAGACAAAGACTGGCTGAATGGATACAAAAACAAGACCTGTATATATGCTGTCTACAAGAGACCCACCTCAGACCTAGGGACAAATACAGACTGAAAGTGAGGGGATGGAAAAAGATATTCCATGCAAATGGAAATCAAAAGAAAGCTGGAGTAGCAATTCTCATATCAGACAAAATAGACTTTAAGACAAAGACTATTACAAGAGACAAAGAAGGACACTACATAATGACCAAGGGATCAATCCAAGAAGATATAACAATTGTAAATATTTATACACCCAACATAGGAGCACCTCAATACATAAGGCAAATACTAACAGCCATAAAAGGGGAAATCAACAGTAACACAATCATTGTAGGGGACTTTAACACCCCACTTTCACCAATGGACAGATCATCCAAAATGAAAATAAATAAGGAAACACAGCTTTAAATGATACATTAAACAAGATGGACTTAATTGATATTTACAGGACATTCCATCCAAAAACAACAGAATACACATTCTTCTCAAGTGCTCATGCAACATTCTCCAGGATAGATCATATCTTGGGTCACACCACAAATCAAGCCTTGGTAAATTTAAGAAAATTGAAATCATATCAAGTATCTTATCCGACCACAACGCTATGAGACTAAATATCAATTACAGGAAAAGATCTGTAAAAAATACAAACACATGGAGGCCAAACAATACACTCTTTAATAACCAAGAGATCACTGAAGAAATCAAAGAGGAAATTAAAAAATACCTAGAGGGCTTCCCTGGTGGCGCAGTGGTTGAGAATCTGCCTGCCAATGCAGGGGACACGGGTTCGAGCCCTGGTCTGGGAAGATCCCACATGCCGCGGAGCGACTAGGCCCGTGAGCCACAACTACTGAGCCTGCGCGTCTGGAGCCTGTGCTCCGCAACAAGAGAGGCCGCGATAGTGAGAGGCCCGCGCACCGCGATGAAGAGTGGCCCCCGCTCGCCGCAACTAGAGAAAGCCCACGCACAGAAACGAAGACCCAACACAGCCAAAAATAAATAAATAAATATAATAAATAAAATTTAAAAAAAAATACCTAGAAACAAATGACAATGAAAACATGATGACCCAAAACCTATGGAATGCAGCAAAAGCAGTTCTAAGAGGGAAGTATATAACAATACAAGCCTACCTCAAGAAACAGGAAACATCTTAAATAAACAACCTAACCCTACACCTAAAGCAATTAGAGAAAGAAGAACAAAAAACCCCCAAAGTTAGCAGAAGGTAAGACATCATAAAGATCAGATCAGAAATAAATGAAAAAGAAACAAAGGAAATGATATCAAAGATCAATAAAACTAAAAGCTGGTTCTTTGAGAAGATAAACAAAATTGATAAACCATTAGCCAGCCTCATCATGAAAAAAAGGGAGAAGACTCAAATCAACAGAATTAGAAATGAAAAAGGAGAAGTAACAACTGACACTGCAGAAATACAAAGGATCATGAGAGATTACTACAAGCAACTATATGCCAAGAAAATGGACAACCTGGAAGAAATGGACAAATTCTTAGAAATGCACAACCTTCCAAGACTGAACCAGGAAGAAATAGAAAATATGAACAGACCAACCACAAGCACTGAAATTGAAACTGTGATTAAAAATCTTCCAAGAGGGGCTTCCCTGGTGGCGCAGTGGTTGAGAATCTGCCTGCCAATGCAGGGGACACGGATTCGAGCCCTGGTCCAGGAAGATCCCACATGCCATGGAGCAACTGGGCCCGTGAGCCACAACTACTGAACCTGGGCGTCTGGAGCCTGTGCTCCGCAACAAGAGAGGCCGTGACAGTGAGAGGCCCGCGCACCGCGATGAAGAGTGGCCCCCACTTGCCGCAACTAGAGAAAGCCCTTGCACAGAAACAAAGACCCAACACAGCCAAAAATAAATAAATTAATTAATAAATTAAAGAAAAACAAAAAAAACAAAAAACTGGCTCTTCCCTGTTACAGTTTGTTTAAAAAAAAAAAAATCTTCCAAGAAACAAAGGCCCAAGACCAGATGGCTTCAGAGGAGAATTCTATCAAACATTTAGAGAAGAGCTAACACCTATCCTTCTCAAACTCTTCCAAAATATAGCAGAGGAAGGAACACTCCCAAACTCATTCTATGAGGCCACCATCACCCTGATACCAAAACCAAAGACATCACAAAGAAAGAAAACTACAGGCCAATATCACTGATGAACATAGATGCAAAAGTCCTCAACAGAATACTAGCAAACAGAATCCAACAGCACATTAAAAGGATCATATACCATGATCAAGTGGGGTTTATCCCAGGAATGCAAGGATTCTTCAATATACGCAAATCAATCAAGGTGATACACCATATTAACAAATTGAAGGAGAAAAACCATAAGATCATCTCAATAGATGCAGAGAAAACTTTCGACAAAATTCAACACCCATTTATGATAAAAACCCTCCAGAAAGTAGGCATAGAAGGAACTTTCCTCAACATAATAAAGGCCATATATGACAAACCCACAGCCAACATCATTCTCAATGGTGAAACACTGAAAACATTTCCTCTAAGATCAGGAACAAGACAAGCTTGTCCACTCTCACCACTATTATTCAACATAGTTTTGGAAGTCCTAGCCAGGGCAATCAGAGAAGAAAAAGAAATAAAAGGAATACAAATTGGAAAAGAAGAAGTAAAACTGTACTGTTTGCAGATGACATGATACTATACATAGAGAATCCTAAAGATGCCACCAGAAGACTACTAGAGCTAATCAATGAATTTGGTAAAGTTGTAGGATACAAAATTAATGCACAGATATCTCTTGCATTCCTATGCACTAATGATGAAAAATCTGAAAGAGAAATTAAAGAAACACTCCCATTTACCACTGCAACAAAAAGGATAAAATACCCAGGAATTAACCTACCTAAGGAGACAAAACACCTGTATGCAGAAAAGTATAAGACACTGCTGAAAGAAATGAAAGATGATACAAACAGATGGAGAGATATATCATGTTCTTGGATTGGAAGAATCAACATTGTGAAAATGACTCTACTACCCAAAGCAATCTACAGATTCAATGCAATCCCTATCAAACTACCACTGGCATTTTTCACAGAACTAGAACAAAAAATTTCACAATTTGTATGGAAACACAAAAGACCCCGAATAGCCCAAGCAATCTTGAGAAAAAAAAAAGGAGCTGGAGGAATCAGGCCCCCTGACTTCAGACTATACTACAAAGCTACAGTAATCAAAAAAGTATGGTACTGGCACAAAAACAGAAATATAGATCAATGGAACAGGATAGAAAGCCCAGAGATAAACCCACGCACATATGGCCACCTTATCTTTGATAAAGGAGGCAAGAATATACAGTGGAGAGAAGACAGCCTCTTTAACAAGTGGTGCTGGGAAAACTGGACAGCTACATGTAAAAGAATGAAATTAGAATACTCCCTAACACCATACACAAAAATAAACTCAAAATGGATTAAAGACCTAAATGTAAGGCCAGACACTATCAAGCTCTTAGAGGAAAACATAGGCAGAACACTCTATGACATAAATCACAGCAAGATCCTTTTGGCCCGCCTCCTAGAGTAATGGAAATAAAAACAAAAATAAACAAATGGGACCTAATGAAACTTAAAAGCTTTTGCACAGCAAAGGAAACCATAAACAAGATGAAAAGACAACCCTCAGAATGGGAGAAAATATTTGTAAAGAAAGCAACTGACAAACGATTAATCTCCAAATTATACAAGCAGCTCATGCAGCTCAATATCAAGAAAACAAACAACCCAATCCAAAAATGGGCAGAAGATCTAAATAGAGATTTCTCCAAAGAAGATATACAGATTGCCAACAAACACATGAAAGAATGCTCAACATCATTAATCATTAGAGAAATGCAAATCAAAACTACAATGAGATATCATCTCACACCAGTCAGAATGGCCATCATCAAAAAACATACAAACAATAAATGCTGGAGAGGGTATGAAGGAAAGGGAACCCTCTTGCACTCTTGGTGGGAATGTAAATTGATACAGCCACTATGGAGAACAGTAAGGAGGTTCCTTAAAAAACTAAAAATAAAACTACCATACGACCCAGCAGTCCCACTACTGGGCATATACCCTGAGAAATCCATAATTCAAAAAGAGTCATGTACCAAAATATTCATTGCAGCTCTATTTACAATAGCCAGGACATGGAAGCAACCTAAGTATCCATCCACAGATGACTGGATAAAGAAGATGTGGTACATATATACAATGGAATATTACTCAGCCATAAAAAGAAACAAAATTGAGTTATTTGTAGTGAGGTGGATGGACCTAGAGTCAGTCATACAGAGTGAAGTAAGTTAGAAAGAGAAAAACAAATACTGTATGCTAACACATATATATGGAATCTAAAAAAAAGAAAAAAAAATGGTCATGAAGAACCTAGGGGCAAGACGGGAATAAAGATGCAGACCTCCTAGAGAATGGACTTGAGGATATGGGGAGGGGGAAGGGTAAGCTGGCACAAAGTGAGAGAGTGGCATGGACATATATACACTACCAAACGTAAAATAGATAGCTAGTGGGAAGCAGCTGCATAGCACAGGGAGATCAGCTTGGTGCTTTGTGACCACCTAGAGGGGTGGGATGGGGAGGGTGGGAGGGAGGGAGACGCAAGAGGGAAGAGATATGGGGACATATGTATATGTATAAGTGATTCACTTTGTTATAAAGCAGAAACTGACACACCATTGTAAAGCAATTATACTACAATAAAGATGTTTAAAAAAAATAAAATGATATCATGGAGATAAGGAATAAAAAAAAAGTCATCAGGAAAAATATATGTAATAGTAATCCCCTTGTGGATTAAGTTGGGA
The DNA here is from genome assembly GCF_009873245.2 of Balaenoptera musculus. Taxonomy (NCBI): domain Eukaryota; kingdom Metazoa; phylum Chordata; class Mammalia; order Artiodactyla; family Balaenopteridae; genus Balaenoptera; species Balaenoptera musculus. The sequence continues at coordinate 28,418,116 of NC_045806.1, forward strand.
AATAAATGATTAAATCCATTGAGCCACAGATGAATAGATGTTCAAGGACAATAACTAACTCAGCATTTAATCTTCTGGATAACTGAAGAAAGCCTTGACAGAAAGTACTCTATGGCACCTATGAAAAGGCAAAGGCTGTGCCTACAGATACAATCAAGCATGTATCAGAACATGTGTTGTTCCCTGCCCCATCTACATTTCTCCAACTTTATAATTATGATTAAGCAACCCAAAGACAGCACGGGAGAGAATCTCATGGAAAGCACCTACCCTATATCTCTACACAGATGTTCACTGAGTTTGAAATCAGGCAATTAATTCTTGGTTACATGGGGCCATCTTCAGGACAAAACCAGTCATTATTAACAGGAAACTCGCTACAATTCACAATTTGTTTTTTGCTGTTGTTGAGGTATAACTTTTGTACAATATTATATTAAGTTCCAGGTGTACAATATAGTGATACACAACTTTTAAAGGTTATGCTCTATTCATAGTTATTATAAAATATTGGCTATATTCCCTGTGTTATACAATATAGCTTATTTTAAAATAAGCTTGTAGCTTTTTTAATACACAATAGTTTGTATCTCTTAATCCCCTCCCCATAATTGCCCCTCCCCTCTCCCCACTGGTAACCACTAGTTTGTTCTCTATATGTGAGAGGTAAACCATATTCTTAACAAGTCATATGATTCAGGAAAGGAAGGAGAAAACACTGAGACATACACATTCCACACCTTTTTAGCCCAGCTTTCAAGGCCCTCCAGAATGTGCTCTATTCCTACTTTCTTATCTTCTGCCTTTTGATTCTTTTTTTATGTTTATTTTGAGTAGCAGATGCTTTGTACCTTGCACCACCTCCCCTCAATCCATCTCTAATTCAGCTACACCTCCTGTTTTCTGCTTCAGGGCCAGGAAGCCAAAAGGTTAATGCCCAGGAAATGACTCTCAGCTGATAGGACAAGGA
>NC_045806.1:28437582-28504218 GCF_009873245.2 Balaenoptera musculus
AAAGAGAACCCTAGTATACTGTTGGTGGGAATGTAGTTTGGTGCAGTCACTATGGAAAACACCATGGAGGTTCCTCAAAAACTAAAAATAAAACCACCAGATGACCCAGCAATTCCACTCCTGGGTACATATCCAAAGAAAACAAAATCACTAATTCTAAAAGACAGACGTACCCCAGTGTTCACAGCAGCATTATTTACAATATCCAAGATATGGAAGCAACTCAAGTGTCCATCAACGGGTGAATGGATAAAGATGTGGTATGTATATACAATGGAATATTACTCGGCCATAAAGAAATGAAATTTTGCCATTTGCAACAACATGGATGCACTTAGAGGGTATTATGCTTAGTGAAATAAGTTATACAGAAAAAGAAAAGTACTCTATGTTATCACTTATATGTGGAATCAAAAAAATAAAACAAATGAATGAATATAACAAAACGGAAACAGACTCCTAGATATAGAGAACAAACTAGTGGTTACCAGTGAGGAGAGGGAAGGGTGGGGAGCAAGACAGGAGTAGGGGATTAAGAGATACGAACTACCATGTATAGAATAAATAAGCAACAAGGATATATTATATAGCACAGAGAAATGTAGGTATTATTTCATAATAACTTTAAATGGGGCATAATCTATAAAAATAATGAATCACTATGTTGTACACCTGAAACTAACATAATATTGTAAATCAACTATACTTCAATTTTAAAATATTAAGAATAATAAAAGTATAAATAGTGAAAAAATCATATTAATATAGTGGTGATGTTAAAATAAAACTAAGAGGAAAGTCAAAACACACTAATAGAACATTTTTTCATGACACTATATTAATTTTATTTGTAGCATACGAAAGAAAAATAAGTTTTAAAAATGAATATTCTACCTTGCAAATACTTCCTACTATGGCAGGCATTCAGAAAACTTGTTCAATAACAAGAATACTGATTAGATTTCCTGCAGGTTCTGCCTTTAGAAGTTTGGAAATAGAGCTAGTCATCCCTGGAGGTGTTTTGGGACAAGTATCAATATCATGAAAATGAAAAACAGAGTTGACTTATACCACTACATATTTTTGATCTGATCTTTGATCACTCTTGGGCTGCATTAAGTTTTATGCTTATCTTATCACCAAGACAAGTATATTTTATCTCTCTGACTCAAATTGAACACTTGTCAGCAAAACATTATTATTAGCATTTAATTCCCCATTCATATGTTGTGAAAGGAACCAGCATGGTTATCACAATAATTTAAAAATGAATAAAAATCAACATAAGAATTTATTACATTTTGTACTTAAGGCTCCATGAAATTTACTGACCTTGATTCATTTCTGGAATTAGAACCCCATTATGACCAAAGTTTTCTTAATATAGAATTGACATTGATACACATTTCCCTCATATGTATTCAGGTAATTAAGCTTTATCTCCCTATTTGTAAGACCACTAGACAGTTTTCCCTTTTAAGCTGATAATTGCGAACTATGGCAAAAACAGGAAGTCAGACAACCAAACTCACTCTATACCTTTCAGAATGTGGAGTTTTTACTGAGAATCAGCCACTCAGCGAGGCACTACATTTTCCTTAGAGTTAGGTGTGGCCATATACCTGTTTTATCCAGTGAAAAGTGCAGAGAACTGACGGGCATCACTTCTTTAACATGACTTTCCAGAAGCTACTGTGGCTTTTCTATCTTCTCTTCCCCTATTCAGTGGCTAGATGCAGAAGAAAATGATGACCTGGACTTTAGAGAAGGCGGAACCACAATAAAAGGAGCTATGGCCCTTGATGATGCCTGGAAAATTATTAGTTACCAACAAGGAACACCTGCATTGGACTTACACCTGGACTACAAATAAATTATTGTTTTAAGTCACTGATATATCCCCACATGTGTTTATATGGTACAGCAGCCGTATTGCCCTAGCTTATAAAATAACATGCAATCACACTTTGTGTCTGTTGAGTTAAATAAAATTATTAAAATCTGGTTGTATCAGGTCATCCAGTATAAAGTATGTTCTTTGGGAGAGAAAGAGCAGATGAATAGTTAAACAGTTTGTGTCACCTCAAAGTCTGTGGGACTACAGCATGTCAGCCAAGTGATATATTCTCATTTTACTAAAAAATTGAGAAAATATTACTACCCAATCAAAAGTAGAAAACAAATTAGGAGGTTTATGATAAATGTGGCATTTTGCATTTGAAATATAATCCAGTTTCATGGAGAGGTCATCTTTAAAGTCTAGAACAGTGGCAAAACTGAAAAAAAAATAGTTAAACATACAGTTACTACCAATAAACTCTTAGTACAAACTAGGTATAAAGTACCAAGCTAAGTGAATTTTCTGGTATACGAAAATGGAGTAAAACCTTTTGTGATTCAGGAATATGTGTTCCAAAGGTTGGTATAACTGGAAGTTAGATTGATAATGGGTAGAGAACACATTTTGGAAAGCGGTAAAGGCTAGGCACAGAAAGCTAGATTTTATTTAGTAGGAAAATGGGATTTTATGAGAAGAATGACATGCTCAGATCTGTCATTTTCAAACACTAATTATGGTAGCATATGGACAATGGTTTGAAGCAGAAGGAAATTACAGACTGAGAGACTAGCTAACATACTACTGCAATAGTCCAGGCAGCAATTTTCCTGGGTTATCTAGCACAGAGTGTAGAATTTAAAGCCACACCCTCTGATACTGCTATTTGGAATGGGAAACTTTATATTTACAATAATCTAATACTCATAAAATTAATATCAAAAGTATAATAAATTCTTAGGTATAAAAAGGAGTTTTACTTCTTGGAATTTCTTCTCTCTGCTTGATGATCAAGTGATGTATTATTTTTACTTTTTCTAATCTAAATATATTCAAGGTAGCCAGTTTCTAAAGCAATATAAAGATATCAATTAGATAATGAATTGCATGAAATTAAATGTGTTTGCACAAAATATACATTTTAGAGAGTACACTAACTCTAATATTAATTCATTTATTCATTTATTTACTGTTCATTAAATATTTATTGATTTCCTACTGTTTTAGGCCCTGGAAATACAACAGTGAAGAAAATGTACAACATTCTTGCCTTATGAAGCTTAAATTTGGGGACTAGGGGTAAAAATAAGGATAGATAAATAAATAAACAAAATCAGGTTACAGCAAGTGCTATGAAGAAAAACAGAACAGGCTAAAGAGACACAGAATGAAAGGGATGGAGGAATTATTTCTGTTTACAGAGGATCTACAGGGAAGGCCTTTCAAAAGAAGTGACATTAAAAAATAAAGTTGGATGAAAACAACAGTTGAGTCCAGTGATGACTCTCTGAAGAAAAGTCATTTCCATACTAACGGATCAGCAAGTGCAAAGGCCCTGAGGCAGGACCTCACCTGGCACATGGCTCCCAGTGAGGCTGGATCTGAGTGTGAAGTAAAGTCATAGAGAGCATATCATTAGCTCATGCAATATTCATTTGGATTAAAAATCACTTTAATGTAAACTGAATTAGGTTTATCTCCAGTGAAATGCTTTTCAGAGACCACAAATCCTTTGGCCTACATCTAAGCATTCTTTGGAGGTATTCATATTCCTGTAATTGTGAAGCCATGTGGAAAGGCAGATGGAGCCATTCCTATTTAGTGACTGTGCCAGCCTTAGAAAGACTAAAACAGATTAGGTAAATGAGAGTTTGTCACACATAAGGTCTGACTGCTACAGATGGAAAAAAAAAATAGCCACTACAAACCCACCAATCTAAGTACATTTCTAAAGGTTTTAGCTAATGACACCATAAATGTCATCTCATCTATGAAGAATTCCCTAATTCTCATCCCCCAACACACAGACACGCACAGATATTCACGCACTCACACACATACAGCCCTAAACCAACACCCTCTCTTGCATTCTCACAGGGCTTTGTTCATATTACCATCATATCAAGGGTTGCAGTTGTGTCTTCCTAATACTTTCAAAATATCTGGATCCTAGAAGATGCATAATAGTTTGTTAAATGGAACCAAATAAGATTCCCTGTGATGACCGTCTGATCGCTATGGGTCTCTGTGTTACATTTGTTATTCCAGTGGTTGACTATTTTAGCACTACAGAGAGACAAAATAATCCAAGCAACCAACTCATATTAAAAGCACTAGTTAGGTTATCAAGAATGAGAGGGTTTCATTTCATGTCTAAGGTACATTATTCTTAAGGATTAGTTCAAGACCTAAAAATAGCCTAGAGGTTAAATGAAACAATTCCAGGTCTAATGGATAAGAGGACACCAATGTATTTATCAAAAGTCCTAGTAAACCCTAGCTAAGTCAGTAATTCTCTGATACTCACACTGATTGTATCATACCCAGTGCTGGGGTTAATAGGAGAAAAAACTGAAAGCAGCCTAGAAGAAGACAGACCTCCAAGACAGGTATAGAAGAGCAGACTGTCAGAGTCTAAATGATGAGGGCTTTAGTTTGCCACTCATAATTTACTATGGTAAATCACCAGCTCTTCCCCAAAGCAGATACTGCTGCAAAACATTTCTGATTTCTCCCTGAGGTCATTTAAATATCTCTTTGCTTCATTCTTTAATGCCATTATTAATTGATGGCATATTCTACTACATGCACTTCTTACATCCGACAAGATAGATTTCCTTTTTATGGCCTATTGGCCCAACTACTAATTTAATATAAGTCATTAATAATAGAAATAAATTATACACCTCCATTTCCTAACCTTTTCTCTCTGCTTTTACAAGGGGGAAAACAGCAATTTAATCAAAAGAAATATAAACATCATGTTACAAATCAGTAATAGCATGAATGATAATAGCCCTTACTGAGCACCATACTATTTTAAGTACTTCACATACATTAGCCCATTTATTATTACTGGCCATATTTTGCAAATGAGGAAACCGAGGCACAAATTGATTATGTAAATTGTTCAAGGTCACACAGCTGGTAACTAGCAGAGCCAGGATACAAAGGAAAACAATATGGCTTTACAGCCCATGCTCTTAACTCCTACGTGTACAGTGCTCCTGTAGTAGGTGTTTGAAATAAACAGGAATTGTCTGAGAAGTGAGGAGAATTTTTCACTATATGTGAACTAAGTTATCACTCTCTAATCCACCTCTGTATCCTAAAGAGTTAATACAGAATGACCGAAGAACTCAGATCCAATCAAGTCCCCTATGTCAACGGTACTGGGGCCTAGCATAATTTCCCATGATGGCGAGCATAACCCCCTTGGGAAGGGACCCTTCACACTTGGAACACAACCTAATTGTTCAAGTTCAAATGGCTTCATGGCAACTCATTCAGACCCATATGTTCCAAGACAACACCACAGAGTGCCACAACACTCATCTAGTTAACAAATTCTGACCAACCCTGGTTTAAAATAGTCCTAGAACCATTCAGTGCAGCCCATAAAATTCTGTAAGTACCCTTCCCTGCTGTTCCTCTCTTGAGGCTATGAAGAGTCTGTAAAGTCCTGCTTTCCCTTGTGCAATAAGTTTAACAAGATCAGCTTTCTTGATCATAACATTTCCCTGGAGGATTCTGTGGGTGTTTCTACAGTACTCATTCATAAACCAAAACCAGAATTGAAAGTTTGGAGTTTGTCCTAAGCAAGAGAAATGTCCAGTTACTAGATGTGGCCCATTTTCTTTTTTATTCTTTTCCTTTTTAACTCCTCATGAGTGGTGTTTGTTAGTTTTCAACATTTTATTTTCTGAATAACTTGACTTTTAAAAAGTCTGCATATGGTCCATTCCCACATTCTATTTCTCAATATCCCATGTCAGACCTATATTTCTATTTATAGCTTAAATCCACCCTAATGACACTTGCAATATGTGATATTCTGATATATGACCCATCCTATAACACAGGAAATATATGATTCTCAGTAGGAAAACACATGAAATGACGAAGAACATAACAAGGCCAACTTAGATGAAGTGGCTGGGGGGACCTTCAAGATGGTGGAGGAGTAAGACATGGAGATCACCTTCCTCCCCACAAATACATCAAAAATACATCTACATGTGGAACAACTCCTACAGAACACCTACTGAACGCTGGCAAAAGACCTCAGACTTCCCAAAAGGCAAGAAACTCCCCACGTACCTAGGTAGGGCAAAAGAAAAAAGAAAAAACAGAGACAGAAGAATAGGGATGGGACCTGCACCTCTGGGAGGGAGCTGTGAAGGAGGAAAGGTTTCCACACACTAGGAAGCCCCTTCACTGGCGGAGACAGGAGGTGGTTGGGGGGAAAGCTTCAGAGCTATGGAGGAGAGCGCAGCAACAGGGGTGCAGAGGGAAAAGTGCAGAGATTCCCTCACAGAGGATCGGTGCCAACCAGCACTCACCAGCCTGAGAGGCTTGTCTGCTCACCCGCCGGGACGGGTAGGGGCTGGGAGCTGAGGCTCGGGCTTCGGAGGTCAGACCCCAGGGAGAGGACTGGGGTTGGCTGCGTGAACACAGACTGAAGGGGGCTAGTGCACCATAGCTAGCCGGGAGGGACTCCAGGAAAAAGTCTGGACCTGCCTAAGAGGCAAGAGACCATTGCTTCGGGGTGCGCAAGGAGAGGGGAATCCTTCCCCATGTGCCCAGAGAAGGCAGAGCACCGCCTAAGCGAGCTCCAAAGACGGGCGCAAGCACGGCTATCAGCTCAGACCCCAGAGATGGGCATGAGACGCTAACGCTCCAGCTGCAGCCACCAAGAAGCCTGTGTGCAAGCACAGGTCACTATCCATACCCCCCCGCACCTGGGAGCCTGTCCAGCCCGCCACGGCCAGGGTCCCATGATCCAGGGACAACTTACCTGGGAGAACACACAGTGTGCCTCACGCTGTTGCAATGTCATGCTGGCCTCTGCCACGGCAGGCTCACCCTGCATTCCAATTATGACTACCGTACCACGGCCTCCCCCTGGCCTGAGTGAGCCAGAGCCCCCTAATCAACCTCTGCTTTAACCTCCTCCTGTCTGGGCAGGGAACAGATGCCTGAGGGTGACCTACACGCAGAGGCGGGTCCAAATCCAAAGCTGAACCCCAGGAGCTGTGCAAACAAAGAAGAGAAAGGGAAATCTCTCCCAGCAGCCCCAGGAGCAGCAGATTAAATCCCTACAATCAACTTGATGTACCCAGCATCTATGGAATACCTGCATAGACAACAAATCGTCACAAAATTGAGGTGGTGGACTTTGGGACAACTATAGACTTGGGGTTTGCTGTCTGCGACTGATTTGTTTCTGATTTTTATGTTTATCTTAGTTTAGTTTTTAGCACTTATTATCACTGGTGGATTTGTTTATTAGTTTGTTTGCTCTCTTTTGTTTTTTTTATTATTTTTTTTTATTTTAATAGTTTTATTTTTTTTCTTTCATTTTCTTCTCCCTTTTCTGCTGAGCTATGTGGCTGACAGGGTACAGGTGCTCCGACCTGGGGCCAGGCCTGAGCCTCCAAGGTGGGAGAGCTGAGTTCAGGACACTGGAACACCAGAATCCTCCCAGCCCCAAGAACTAACGATCAACGAGAGCTCTCCCAATGATCTCTGTCTCAACACTAAGACCCAGCTCCACCCAACGGCCAGCAAGCTCCAGTGCTGGACACTCCATGCCAAACAACTAGCAATACAGGAACACAACCACACCCATTAGCAGAGAGGCTGCCTAAAATCACAATAAGTTCACAGACACCACAAAACACACAACCAGAAGCAGCCCTGACCACCAGAAAGACAAAATCCAACCCCAGCCACCAGAACAAGGGCACCAGTCCCCTCCACCAGGAAGCCTACACAACCCACTGAACCAACCTCACCCACTGGGGGCAGACACCAAAAACAACAGAAACTACGAACGTGCAGCCTGCAAAAAGGAGACCCCAAACACAGTAAGTTAAGCAAAATGAGAAGACAAAGAAACACACAGCAGATGAAGGAGCAAGGCAAAAACCCAACAGACCTAACAAATGAAGAGGAAATAGGCAGTCTACCTGAAAAAGAGTTCAGAATAATGATAGTAAAGATGATCCCAAACATGGGGAATAGAATGGAGAAAATACAAGAAACGTTTAACAAGGACCTAGAAGAACTAAAGAGCAAACAACAATGATGAACACCACAATAAATGAAATTACAAATTCTCTAGAAGGAATCAATAACAGAATAACTGAGGCAGAAAAACGGATAACTGGAAGATAAAAGAGTGGAAATAACTACTGCAGTGCAGAATAAAGAAAAAAGAAATGAAAAGAATTGAGGAGAGTCTCAGAGACCTCTGGGACAAGATTAAATGCACCAACGTTCGAATTATAGGGGTCCAAGAAGAAGAAGAGAAAAAGAAATGGTCTGAGAAAATATTTGGAGATATTAGAGTTGAAAATTTCCCTAATGTGGGAAAGGAAATAGTCAATCAAGTCCAGGAAGTAGAGAGAGTCCCATACAGGATAAATCCAAGGAAAAACATGCCACGACACATATTAATCAAACTATCAAAAATTAAATACAAATTGGGAGACTGGGATTGACATATATACAATAATATGTATTAAAAAAATTAAATACAAAGAAAAAATATTAAAATCAGCAAGGGAAAAGCAACAAATAACATACAAGGGAATCCCCATAAGATTAACAGCTGATCTTTCAGCAGGAACTCTGCAGGCCAGAAGGGAGTGGCGGGACATATTTAAAGTGATGAAAGGGAAGAACCTACAACCAAGATTACTCTACCCAGCAAGGATCTCATTCAGAATCCAAGGAGGAATTAAAACCTTTACAGACTAGCAAAGTTAAGAGAATTCAGCACCACCAAACCAGCTTTACAACAAATGCTAAAGGAACTTCTCTAGGCAGGAAACACAAGAGAAGGAAAAGACTTACAATAACAAACCCAAAACAATTAAGAAAATTGTAATAGGAACACACACATCGATAATTACCTTAAATGTAAATGGATTAAATGCTCCAACCAAAAGACATAGACTGGCTGAATGGATACAAAAACAAGACCCATATATATGCTGTCAACAAGAGATGCACTTCAGACCTAGGGACACATACAGACTGAAAGTGAGGGGATGGAAAAAGATATTCCATGCAAACTGAAATCAAAAGAAAGCTGGAGTAGCAATTCTCATATCAGACAAAATAGACATTAAAATAAAGACTATTACAAGAGACAAAGAAGGACACTACATAATGATCAAGGGATCAATCCAAGAAAAATATATAACAACTGCAAATATTTATCCACCCAACATAGGAGCACCTCAATGCATGAAGCAAATACTAACAGCCATAAAAGGGGAAATCGACAGTAACACAATCATAATAAGGGACTTTAACACTCCACTTTCACCACTGGACAGATCATCCAAAATGAAAATGAATAAGGAAACACAAGCTTTAAATGGCACATGAGACAAGATGGACTTAATTGATATTTATAGGACATTCCATCCAAAAACAACAAAATACACTTTCTTCTGAAGTGCTCATGGAACATTCTCCAGGATAGATCATGTCTTGGGTCACAAATCAAGCCTAGGTAAATTTAACAAAATTGAAATCGTATCAAGTATCTTTTCTGACCACAACGCTATGAGACTAGATAGCAACTCCAGGAAAAAATTATAAAAAATAAAAATACATGGAGGCTAAACAATATGCTACTAAATAACCAAGAGATCACTGAAGAAATCAAAGAGGAAATCAAAAAATACCTAGAAACAAATGACAATGAAAACACGATGACCCAAAACCTATGGGAGGCAGCAAAAGCAGTTCTAAGAGGGAAGTTCATAGCAATACAATCCTACCTCAAGAAACAAGAAAAATCTCAAATAAACAACCTAACCCTACACCTAAAGCAATTAGAGAAAGAAAAAAACACTCAAAGTTAGCAGAAGAAAAGACATCATAAAGATCAGAGCAGAAATAAATGAAAAAGAAATGAAGGAAACGAAAGCAAAGATCAATAAAACCAAAGAACTGTTCTATGAGAAGATTTAAAAAATTGATAAACCATTAGCCAGAATCATCAAGAGAAAAAGGGAGAAGACTCAAATCAACAGAATTAGAAACGAAAAAGAAGAAGTAACAACTGACACTGCAGAAATACAAAGGATCATGAGAGATTACTACAAGCAACTCTATGCCAATAAAATGGACAACCTGGAAGAAATGGACACATTCTTAGAAAAGCACAACCTTCCAAGACTGAACAAGGAAGAAATAGAAAATATAAACAGACCAATCACAATCACTGAAATTGAAAGTGTGATTGAAAATATTCCAACAAACAAAAGCCCAGGACCAGATGGCCTCACAGGCGAATTCTATCAAACATTTACAGAACAGCTAACACCTATTCTTCTCAAACTCTTCCAAAATATAGCAGAGGAAGGAACACTCCCAAACTCATTCAATGAGGCCACCATCACCCTGATACCAAAACCAGACAAAGATATCACAAAAAAAGAAAACTACACGCCAATATCACTGATGAACATAGATGTAAAAATCCTCAAAAAAATACTAGCAAACAGAATCCAACAGCACACTAAAAGAATCATACACCATGATCAAGTGGGGTTTATCCCAGGAATGCAAGGATTCTTCAATATATGCAAATCAATCAATGTGATACACCATATTAACAACCTGAAGGATAAAAACCATATGATCATCTCAATAGATGCAGAAAAAGCTTTTGACAAAATTCAACACCCATTTATGATAAAAACTCTCCAGAAAGCAGGCACAGAGGGAACCTACTTCAACATAATAAAAGCCATATATGACAAACCCACAGACAACATCGTTCTCAATGGTGAAAAACTGAAACCATTTCCACTAAGATCAGGAACAAGAGAAGCTTGTCCACTCTCACCACTATTATTCAACATAGTTTTGGAAGTTTTAGCCACAGCAATCAGAGAAGAAACAGAAATAAACGGAATCCAAATTTGAAAAGAAGAAGTAAAACTGTCACTGTTTGAAGATGACAAGATACTATACATAGAGAATCCTAAAGATGCTACCAGAAAACTACTAGAGCTAATCAATGAATCTGGGAAAGTTGCAGGATACAAAGTTAATGCACAGATATCTCTTGCATTCCTATACACTAATGATGAAAAATCTGAAAGTGAAATTAAGAAAACACTCCCGTTTACCATTGTAACAAAAAGAATAGAATACCTAGGATTAAACCTACCTAAGGAGACAAAAGACCTATATGCAGAAAATGATAAGACACTGATGAAAGAAATTAAAGACAGTACAAACAGACAGAGAGATATACCATATTCTTGGATTGGAAGAATCAACATTTTGAAAATGACTATACTACCCAAAGCAATCTACAGATTCAATGCAATCCCTATCAAACTACCACTGGCATTTTTCACAGAACTAGAACAAAAAATTTCACAATTTGTATGGAAACACAAAAGACCCCGAAGAGCCAAAGCGATCTTGAGAAAGAAACACTGAGCTGGAGGATTCAGGCTCCCTGACTTCAGACTATACTACAAAGATACAGTAATCAAGACAGTATGGTACTGGCACAAAAACAGAAATATAGATCAATGGAACAGGATAGAAAGCCCAGAGATAAATCCATGCACATATGGTCGCCTTATCCTTGACAAAGGAGGCAAGAATGTACAATGGAGAAATGACAGCCTCTTCAATAAGTGGTGCTGGGAAAACTGGACAGCTACATGTAAAAGAATGAAATTAGAACACTCCCTAACACCATACACAAAAAATAAACTCAAAATGGATTAAAGACCTAAATGTAAGGCCAGACACTAACAAACTCTTAGAGGACAACAGGCAGAACAATTTATGGCATAAATCACAGCAAGATCCTTTTTGACCCACCTCCTAGACAAATGGAAATAAAAACAAAAATAAACAAATGGGACCTAATGAAACTTAAAAGCTTTTGCACAGGAAAGGAAACCATAAACAAGTCGAAAAGACAACCCTCAAAATGGGAGAAAATATTTGTAAAGAAAGCAACTGACAAACGATTAATCTCCAAATTATACAAGCAGCTCATGCAGCTCAATATCAAGAAAACAAACAACCCAATCCAAAAATGGGCAGAAGACCTAAATAGAGATTTCTCCAAAGAAGATATACAGATTGCCAACAAACACATGAAAGGATGCTCAACATCATTAATCATTAGAGAAATGCAAACCAAAACTACAACGAGGTATCACCTCACACCAGTTAGAATGGCCATCATCAAAAAATCTACAAACAATAAATGCTGGAGAGGGTGTGGAGAAAAGGGCACCCTCTTGCACTGTTGGTGGGAATGTAAATTGATGCAGTCACTATGGAGAACAGTTTTGAGGTTCCTTAAAAAACTAAAAATAGAACTACCATATCACCCAGCAATCCCACTACTGGGCACATACCCTAAGAAAACCATAATTCAAAAAGAGTCATGGACCACAATGTTCATTGCAGCACTATTTACAATAGCCAGGGCATGGAAGCAACCTAAGTGTCCCTCGACAGATGAATGGATAAAGAAGATGTGGCACATATATAGAATGGATAAAGAAGATGTGGCACATATATACAATGGAATATTACTCAGCCATAAAACAAACGAAATCGAGTTATTTGTAGTGAGGTGGATGGACCTAGAGTCTGTCATACAGCGTGAAGTAAGTCAGAAAGAGAAAAACAAATACCATATGCTAACACATATATATGTAATGTAAAAAAAGGAAAAAAAAAAACTAGTTCTGAAGAACCTAGGGGAAGGACAGGAATAAAGACGTAGATGTAGAGAATGGATTTGAGGATACAGGGAAGGGTAAGCTGGGACGAAGTGAGAGAGTGGCATGGACATATATACACAACCCAATGTAAAATAGATAGCTAGTGGGAAGCAGCTGCATCACACAGGGAGATCAGCTCGGTGTTTTATGACCATCTAGAGGTGTGGAATAGGGAGGGTGGGAGGGAGACGCAAGAGGGAGGGGTATGGGGATATATATATATGTATAGCTGATTCACTTTTTTATACAGCAGAAACTAACACAACATTGTAAAGCAATTATACTCCAATAAAGATGTTAAAAAAAAAAGAAAAAAGAAAAGATAAGGTGGCCATCAGAAAGAGATACGTAAAGATTAAGGATGTCTGAAATTCCAGAGCAGGAGACATGGCCTGCTAGTAGGCAAGGGCTCCAGGATTGTGACAGAAAAATAGGTTTCTACTCCATTTTGCTAAAATAAGTTATTAAAATAATTTAATAATATAATCAACATGTACTGAGTACCCCTTCAGGCCAGTCGTGAGACTAAGCCCCAAGGGAAATTCATAAGACACAACTTCTCCTTTCAAGCTGTTTAAGTCCACAGTAATTTACACTAAAACACTAATTCCAAGCACGTTTTAAGTTAATCTGGGTTTATTCTTTCAGAGGAGTTCTTTGAGGTAGTGTACTGATTAATGCAGAATAAATTGTTTCAAGTACAGTGAGGGACCGTTCTCCAAGCTTTCCTATTTATGAAACCTCAAAGCTACACCACTGATCTTCTGAAATGCTTAATTATCTAAACAAAGTAAATAAACTCGTCCAACCAAAAGTATGCTTGTGCGTGAAGCCAATGTTTTATGGTTATAAAAAGTCAGACAAAAGTAGTATGAAGTTAGAAACACATTATATTGCATTTTATTCACTGATAAAGTGAATGAAGCTAAATGGGTCATAAAAATGTATATCCAGTTTTATAGGGCATGAGGCATATATAGCAGCAAAAATTTCTCTCTTTTTTTTATTTTTACAGTAATTAAAAGTAAGCAACAAGCCCCGCAATTATCTGAGTAATTAGACTTTCTCAATTAAAAATGAATGCTGATAAGATTAGCTAGATTTCTAGGTCACTTTTATTTTGCACCACCATTAATTTATCCAGGTCAGAATCTTACAGCCAGCACTGGAGACTAGACAGGGAGTTCCTAGTTGTTAAGACTGATTTTTTTTTTTTTTTTTAGGGAAAAAAATCCTACCAAGCTGAGGAATCAATGGGAAGATGCATTTAAAATAATTAGGACAGTGACTAATGTGTTGTAAACACTCAATAAATATTAATGGTTATTATTTTATCAAAACACACTTTAAGTAAATGTGGAAATCTGAGAAAATTTACTCTCAAATAAAGAGGACCCTTTAAGGTTGTTTATGGTAAGAATTAAAGATACTTTTTCATCTGTTCTTATTCTTCTTGTTAATCTCATTACTCTTTCATTCATTTTGGGGAAATGATGTTTCCTTTAGATGAGGAGACTACAATAAGTAATAAGAACTCTGAATTGAGGACTTGAGCAAAGCAGCTATCCAAAAGAAATGCATATATTTTAAACTTTAGGACAGATTATCCTTTTCGTTGGGTAAAGCTTCACCTTCCTTTCCAATCAGGATTTGGATATGCAAGTGCAAAGCAAAGACACTTTTTTGCAAAGGGGAAATTTCAGATGCTTCCCCAAAGAGCCAAACTGTTTCACATACTCATGTAAAGATCTATTATAAGGATGGGAGCAGCTACTTTCTGCAGATTAGCTTTATTTTAGAAAGGCTTTTTTTCCAGTATGGAATTAGACATCCTTATGCCCTGTGCCTACTGTTGCTCAAATTTGGGTGTTGAGGGTGTGTGTGTGTGTGTGTGTGTGTGTGTTCATGCACATAACTACCCACACATGTATATGTACACACCTGTGTACAAGCATGCCTCGGCGATATTGTGGGTTTGGTTCCAGACTACCACAATAAAGTGAATATCACAATAAAGCGAGTCACATGAATGTTTTGGTTTCCCAGTACATATAAAAGTTATGTTTACACTATACTGTAGTCTGTTAAGTGTGCAATAGCATTATGTTTAAAAAATGTACATACCTTAGTTAAAAAATACTTTATACCTAAAAAAAGTCAAAACAATTACAATAGTAACCTCAAAGATCATCGATCACAGATCAACCTAATAAATGAAATAATAATAAAGAAGTTCAAAATATTGCAAGAATTACCAAAATGTGACAGAGAGATACAAAGTGAGCAAATGCTGTTGGAAAAATGGAGACAATAGATTTGCTTGAAGCGGGTTGCCACAGACCGTCAATCTGTAAAAAATGCAATTATCTGCGAAGCACAATGAAGCGAAAAGCAAGGTATGCCTGTACAAGAAGTGATCCCAGTGAGAATTCTGGAAGGAGGTATGAATCCAATCATTACTGGAAAAGAGACTATGAAGGAGACCTAGGCTTGATGTAGTTCAACAAAGACTTTGTAGCTGATATTGTTAATAAAAATTGAATAATCCAGAGTATAAGGGATACAGTGATTATTGTGTGATGATATGATTATCATATGACACTACCAGCTCAGAGGTGCAGAATAGTTTCCCCCAAAGAGAGTAAGAATTCCCACTGTCAATCATCCTTCAAAATAATAAGTTCTGGCAAAAAAGATAAGGATTTTGATCTAGGGTGAGAGGAGAAGTTTCTTGGTACCTCCTGTGATTTAAGTCCTGCAGAGATGAGCACTGCTGGACTACTCCCACTGAGGGGGGTTCAGCGGGCCCCAAAGCTACGGTTCAACAGACCGGTTAAACCATGATTTGGATAGCAGAAAACCCTATGGAAGTTATATTAATTTTCAACTGCTGCTGTAACAAATTCCCCCAAACTTAGTGGATTAAAACAACACAAATTATCTTACAGTTAAGTAGGTCAGTCTCACATGGGTTTCATTAGGCTAAAGTCAAGTGTCAGCAGGGCTATGTTCCTCTTTGCAGGCTCTAGGGGACAATCAGTTTCCTTGCTTTTTCCAGTTTTTAGAGGCCTGCTCCCTGTAACCCGTGGCTCACGGTCCTCTTCCTCCATCTCCAAAGTTAGCAACAGAGGGTACTGTCTTTCTCAAATTGCATCACTCTGACCTACTCCTCTGTCTCTCTTTTTTAGTACCCATGTGGCTATAGGACCCCCTCAGCTAACCCAGGAAAATCTGCCTATTTTAAAGTCAGCTAATTAACAACTTTAATTCCATATGCAATCTTAATTCTTTGTTGCCATGTAACATACATATTTATAGTTTCCAGAGATTATGATGTGGATATCTTTGGGGAGCCATTATTCTACCTAACACAGGAGGTTTAAACCTATAGACCTAAAAATAAAAGTCATATCTAGTACCCAGTTTTCACTTGGTCCATGATATAATTCTGTTCTGGCATCCCCAAACATTCAATATCTTTATAGACACAAATTATTTTTGTGAAATGGCTAATGTAGTACATTTTACTGAATGAAAATGGATATTTTAAGCCAATTGGTTATATGTGAATTATTTTATTATTCCACTGATAGGTGGCACAGTAGCTCACAAAGTACCAAGAAGTTGAGTTTCAAATGAAAGTCATCCTATTCCTCCTCTTTTATTACTGATTTAACTCCATACAAGGGAATCACTTCTGGCTGGGAACCATGAAAAATACTGCTCAGACACAGTGACACATAATATTTATATTCACCTGCTCTCGCTTTTTTTCATGCAGATTTTTTGATAGCTGCATCAAAGAATTCTTTGTTGAGCACTTCCTTTTCACAGGATTTTTAAAATGCTTAACAAATTATCTGCACGTTCAAGTACTTTTTTTAGCATGAGAGTTCAGACATTTTTTAAATTTACTTTTTGAAATAAAATTTTTCACAGATTTTATAGATTTTTCTCCCATTCAAAAATAGTTTTGAGAAAACATTTAAATTATAATTATACCTCTCAATTTGTATTTCAGTTTAAATATGTCATCACTTTTATTTTTACCTAAGAAATTACTTGTAATATACCTTCTCC
The DNA here is from genome assembly GCF_009873245.2 of Balaenoptera musculus. NCBI lineage: Eukaryota > Metazoa > Chordata > Mammalia > Artiodactyla > Balaenopteridae > Balaenoptera > Balaenoptera musculus. The sequence continues at coordinate 28,454,509 of NC_045806.1, forward strand.
TTTATAAACACCACATAATTTTCCATATAAATCGTGATAAATCCTCATAGTGCATGCATTTACCTAAAAAGCAAAGCAGTATGTATTGTTTTAAGTATATACAGTAATAACAAAACCCATTGAGACAAAATGTGTTTCATGTTTCCAATCGGAACAATCAATCTTTACCATGGAAAGTGCCAAAAGGATTTTTTATAAAATATGATCCACATAGAGAGTACTATAGCCACATATTCTGTCTCTCTTCTCTATCTCTATCAATTCTTCTACCATATATGGAAATCCCAACTACAATCTAACATTCTTCTGCCCAACAGAACCATTCAATCCCTTTGATATGATGTGCTATTATTTATTTTTAGATAAAGTTTGATACTTTAAAATAGCCTGTTCCACCATAATGTGTATGATTATCACTTAGCTTGAGGATAAATTATTTTACACATTTCTTAAGACCCGTATGTAGCTTCTTATAAATCAAAGCTAAGGTCTACAATTTAACATACTTCATATTTTAATTTTAAAAATCACCTTCACCATTATTCTTTTCTTTAAATGAAGTAAGATAATCAGGAACACCTTTTCCAGCCTGAACAGACAATAAAATAGCCAATAAGAAGAAGGAAAATATGAGGTGGAACCCAAATAACAATTCCAACATGGGATGCTGACCATTTAGTTGCTTCTTAATATTATTAGTTCCTTGTATTAATTAGTAATAAAGTGAATTTAACCTATTAGCCTGATGATAGCTTATATGATCAATCCTACTTAGAACTTTAAAATCCTGACATGAGGGGCTTCTCTGGCGGTCCAGTGGTTAAGACTCCACGCTTCCACTGCAGGGGGCACTGGTTCAATACCTGGTCCTGCATGGCACGGCAAAAAAAAAAAAAAAAAACCCTCACTTGATCTTTGGATATATTACTAGCCTTCCCTCCACCACTAATCTACTAATCTAAAACCCATTGCTTCAACAAACATTTACTGTGCACTTACTAAAAAGCAGGCACTCTTTTAGGCCCTTAAGAGTTCAGCTGTGAACAAGAATGAGTCCTAAGTCACCATCTATTAGATGACTGGACAAGCCTAGAACTACCAACCGTATTGTGATAAGCCAGCAGTACTACAGTAAGAACAATCTCCACTGGAATATAAGTCAAAATTAATTCTTCCTGGAGAGTTGAGGAGTTTTCTATTGCATTGTACATCACTGATACAATTAAAGTTAAATATGAGAAAGGCCAATAGTACTGTTTACTCTGTTAATATTGTACTAAACAATATTAAACTTAAAAAACCATCAACAACAACTGAACAGATTTTGAAGACAAATCATTGGACCTTGCATATCATACTCTAATGCAGTGATGTCTTATTCTTACATCCTTTTATCTAACTCAAATATAAATGGACCATTGTAGGCACTAAATAAGTATTCATTATGTGAGTAAATGAATAAAGTAAATTGCGTTACCAACTTGCTCCTACCTATCCCAGTAGTCTCCTTGCCTTCCTAGGGCTTTAGACTGTGTCAGTCCTCTATTGTGTAATCAAATTTCTGGCCCGTACCTGCCTTGTTTCTCTTATTCTCTCTCCCTGTGCATCGAGAAGATCTCCCCATGAATGCATATAAACACACACATGCACACACACACACACAGAAAATAAGGCAATACAACTCTCCCTTTACATCTCTTACCTCAGAGATCGAACTAGCTTAAGCAGAGGGAGGAGCATCCAGCTAAAACTTTTAAGGTATGGGTAAAGTTAATCTAAACCACTCTTGAGAGAAATAAAATTAGATATGTTTGCTCTGTTTTGTCTTTATTCCACAAATATATGACATTCTCCTCAGAGGATAGCAGATACCTTAATTAATATCTTAATACTCTCAATATTCATGTGGGCTCCCAGATAAGAAAGGAAGTTATTACGTCGTTTGCCTAATCCTGGCTTCAGTTAAATATTAAATAGCAACATGGTAATTTGTGAATAAAAACCAATTTTGAACATATTCCAATAAAAATTATGAAAACGACCATTTTCTAAGGTAGATGAAATACAAGACAGATAATTTCACAGGCTATGCTCTCCATTAACAGTTATTAATGGGAAATATTTCTTTTCTCACATAACCATTAGATATTATGATTAGAAACCACTAGAATATCAAAGAAAACAGCTGATCTCAAATGCAGTGTGCATAAAAGGAAATAACATAAGGACAGATTTAAAACAAGAGACTAAGAACAATTTAACATGTACCTAAGACCACAGAAACATGCCATCCTGATGCTGATTAAACAAAGCACATAATCTTTCTGGGGCTCAGTTTACTCAGGTGTGAAATGCAGTGTGAAAGAAGAGCATCCAAACAGTTGGGAGAGCAAACGCTAAGGCCTTGAACTGTGTAATATCATTCTGGATGCTGTGCATAAAAGGTATTGAAGGTAGAGCCAGAATGGAAGCAGAGACTGCAGTTACCAAGCTCTTCCTGTGGTCAAGGAAAGAGATGAAAACTCTTTGACCCAGGGTGGTGACTGTAAAGAGGGAGAGGTACCAAAGACTTAGTGATCTATTCTGAAAGTATAACCCACAAGGCATCATGATGGATTGAAATTTAGGGATAACAGGGATTGGTGAAAGGATGATTTGCAGGTTTTGCTCTGAGCAACTGAGCGAATAGATGATGGCACCATTTACTGGTCTAGGGGAAACTGGAAGAGGCTATCGCTATGAAGATATTTGTTCAAATGATCATTTTCATGAAGAAGATAATGATACAGATATTGCATAAGAATTGCAGATACAGTTTATACTCAAATACAGTTCACATTAAAATTACATATGAAACGACCTTTAATTTTGAGGCAACAAGTTTATGGAATATTTTACTACAAATACTTATAATACTTCATTTTATCCATGTTTAAAGCTGTTTAAATTACCAACCTCAATTAATTTAAAAGACTGATTTATTATTACAAAGATTCTTGATCCATGCCTTTAATGTCAATGCAGACACGGTCAGTTCAAGGGAAAAAAAGAAACACCCTGAACTCATCCATGTGTTTAGAAGACAAATTAAATCATCTTTTAAATAGCCCCAGGATGGTCTCAGTCATTAAAGAGCAGAAGGCTAATAAAACAACTGTTCCTACTAAATCGTTTTCTAAGTTTTATAAGTAGATGTCCTCCCTTTATATTTTATTGTCAATATATGTTATCTTTATTGAGAAGTAGTTCTTCCATAGCTCCCAAAAAGGTTAAGAACCTGAGGTGTATTACAGGCCAATTTCTCTTGTCCATGTTGACTTAAAATAGTTTAAAGAGCTTCTTCTCATGTTGGAGGTGATTCATTGCACTAGATTTAGCTTTTAAAAACACCCTGCTCAAACCTATGAGTGTCTATGTGTGTGCACATGCGTGTGCACACATGTGGATTTACGACTTTTGCCAACGTGACCTGATGCATCAGTCCTAAAGAACAGCTTTAAACATGCGAGAAAAAATCCAGTATTAGAAATCACACATATTAAAGAGAAAACAATATCTACCAAACCTTATTCAAAATGGTGAAGGACTTTATTATTTAATAAATCAATGGACTTTGAAAGAAATAAGGAAATAGAACAGCAGGTTAGGTTCCTGCTCTAAAATCACCTTCACTATTTACAGATTGATGTATTTAAGTCCAGTGAATAAAATTAAGGAAGCCGAGCAAGGACAACTGTAAAGATCCAGTGGATTTTACTTTAATACTCCACCTGAAAGATTATAACGCATCCACATTTTCATTGGACATAAACATTTATTAGAAGGGGATGCTGTTTCTAAACATGTTTCATACTTTTAAAAATATTCTACTACATGTTACTTAATTTGTGTGCATGAGGTCACATTCTGTCATGTATAATAGTTACCCATGTACTTGCTTGTTGGCTCATACTGAATTGTCAGTTCCTTGGAAGATTCTATACCTTTTGTTTTTTTATGCATCTGGGGTATATAGAACTCTTTCTTACATAAAGTTGTTAATCAGTAAGTGATGAATTAAAATGAATTTCTACTTGATAAAATAATGACCCTGAGGCAAATAAATTTTAAAAGGGTTTTTAGTGTCTGAGACAAACTACAAGGTCAGAAATAGAAGCAGAAGCTCCAAAATTTCTAGTTTATTAGTGGGGAGGGTATATCCACTCACTGGAGAAAAAAAATCCAAGTCTATCTAGCTACCTGCCCAACATTGAGCATTACAAAATCATTCTTTTTTTTTTTTTTTTTTTTATGGCTGTGTTGGGCCTTTGTTTCTGTGCGAGGGCTTTCTCTAGTTGTGGCAAGCGGGGGCCACTCTTCATCGCGGTGCGCGGGCCTCTCACTATCGCGGCCTCTCTTGTTGCGGAGCACAGGCTCCAGACTCGCAGGCTCAGCAATTGTGGCTCACGGGCCTAGTCTCTCCATGGCATGTGGGATCTTCCCAGACCAGGGCTCGAACCCGTGTCCCCTGCATTGGCAGGCAGACTCTCAACCACTGCGCCACCAGGGAAGCCCCTAAAATCATTCTTTTTTATTTTTAGATTAATCTATACGCATTCAACACAGTAAAAGACACATATTAGGTAAAATAATATTGCTCTGTAATAATGCTGGAATTGGCTTATATAAGTAACAAGTGTTTAAGTTCTGACAGTAAATTCTAATTTCAAAAGTTTCCATTTCTTCTGTAAGATTAAAGTTCTCAGAATTATTACGGTTATTCGGTGCCTCCTGATCAACTTCAGAAAAGATTACTTTAAACAAATGAAAGCATTCCTTCAAGCGCTGGCTACCTTTGACTGCCATTTGCCTCACCAGTACATATTAAGATTAAGGTGAAGAAGAATTGAGGAGTTATCAGTTTTTCCTTTTGCAATATTTTTTTGCTTAAAATATATGTTTCTACTTACTATGAATACACAGATACTATCATTTAATAGAAAACTTATGTCATATATTACTGAAATCTCACTGCAACTAATATTTTTTTTGTTTTTTTTGTTTTGAGATCAATATGTAAAGGAGATCATTTAATTTTACTGGAGGATGTACACACAAATCCTTTCTAAATGGAAAGACACAACATATTGTTATGTACAAAGATTTTATATCAACCTTTTCAGATAAATATACATTTTAATGAAACTCCAACCAGCTTTCCAATGGGAACTTTGTTTATTGTGTTGGTTGACTGTTTTGCTTGAAACTCATTTTCCTTCATCACCCAACCTGAAGTGTCCCTCTCACACTGGTCACTCTACATCATACCTCCATGTTTTATTTTGCTAGAACACTGTCTCTTCCCTCAGCTTTACTGAATTATAATTGACATAAATGCACTGTGTAAGTCTAAGATGTACAACACAGTGATTTTATATGTGTATATATTACAAAATGATTGCCACGTTAAGTTTAGTTAATACATCCATTACTTCACATAGTTTCAATATTTTCTTTTTTTCCGTAGTGAGAAATTTTAAAAATCTACTCTCTTGGCAACTTTCAAATATGCAATGCAGTATTGTTAACTATAGTCACCATGATTTACACTACATCCCCAGAACTTATTCATCTTATAACTGGAAGTTTGTACCCTTTGACTACTTTAACCTATTTCCCCACCTCCCACCCTATGCCCCACCTCTGGCAACCACTTCTGTTGCCTGTTCTCTGCTTCTATGAGTTTAAGTATTTTTTAGATTCCACAAAGAGAGATCATACAGTATCTGTCCTTCTCTGTCTGACTTATTTCACTTAGCATAATGCCCTCAAGTTCCATCCATGTTGTTGCAAATGGCAAAATTTTCTTCTTTTTTCTGACTGAGTAACATTCCGGTGTATACCACATTTTCTTTAACCATTCATCCAACAAGGGACACTTAGGTTGTTTCTATATCTTGGCTATTGTAAATAATGCTGCAATGAACGTAGGGGTGCAGAAATCTCTTTAGTTTCCTTCAGATATATACCCAGATATAGAATTGCTGGATCATGCAGTAGTTCTGCTTTTAATTTTTTGAGAAATCTCCATACTCTTTTCCATAGGGGCTGTACCAATTTACATTCCCACCAGCAGTGCCCAAGGGTTCCCTTTTCTCCACATTCTCACAAGCACTTGTTATCTCATCCTTTCAATAACAGCCATTCTTTTTTTTTTGCCTAGAACTGTCCTGGTTTATTTATTTATTTTTTTACACACACACACACACACACACACACACACACACACACACACACACTGTATTTTATTTTTACAAGAGGTAAATAGACTGACACCAAGCATTGTACATGGATGACCACAACAAAAGCAACAATGATTGCAATTACCAAACATGAAACACACTCATACTATGTCATAATATTGACATTCAGTCCAGTAATCCTCCACTGTAACAGCTCCTTTACTTTGCAGTGAAAATTGATTTGTATATTCTTTGCCTCTGAGTCCTTGTGGGATTTTTGTTTTTAATTCAAACAGAAAGTCACAAAAATTATACTCATCCTCATCAGTTCACTCAGTCCCATGTAATTAATTTTTTTTTTTTCATCTTGATCTTTTGTTAGCACTTTTATGAGTTCATCAGTTTTTCATTAGGGTTCTGAAAATGCGTATTCATTCAGTTCAGCAGTACAGTCAGTTACCAGAAACCTGTACTTGTCAGAGTCTTTTCCATGAATTTCTTGAAGATGAAACCCTTTTATAGGAACATATTTGCAAAAGCATCAGAGTACACCCAGAACTGTCTGTAAATGACAAAAGACTTAAAAATGACCACGGTTAAAGATTTGATGAAAGTTCATAATAATGCAGTTAACAAGAAAATTAGTTATTTCTGAGATATACATTTTAAAGTAATCACTAGGATTATGACTTATAACATTATACCAGAACACATAAGATTTTTAGAAATTTCATGTAATGTCTGAAACATTTATATTAACATATTTCCATACAAATAACCCAATGAAAGTTTAGTATTAGTTGTTTTGTTTGTTTTTTTATACTGCAGGTTCTTATTAGTCATCAGTTTTATACACATCAGTGTATACATGTCAATCCCAATAGCCCAATTAATCACACCACCATCCCCACCCCACCGCAGTTTTCCCCCCTTGGTGTCCATATGTCTGTTCTCTACATCTGTGTCTCAACTTCTGCCCTGCAAACCGGCTCATCTGTACCATTTTTCTAGGTTCCACATACATGCGTTAATATACGATATTTGTTTTTCTCTTTCTGACTTACTTCACTCTGTATGACAGTCTCTAGATCCTTCCACGTCTCAACAAATGACTCAATTTCGTTCCTTTTTATGGCTGAGTAATATTCCATTGTATATATGTACCACATCTTCTTTATCCATTTGTCTGTTGATGGGCATTTAGGTTGCTTCCATGACCTGACTATTGTAAATAGTGCTGCAGTGAACATTCAGGTGCATGTGTCTTTTTGAAATATGGTTTTCTCTGGGTATATGCCCAGTAGTGGGATTGCTGGGTCATATGGTAGTTCTATTTTTAGTTTTTGAAGGAACCTCCATACTGTTCTCCATAGTGGCTGTATCAGTTTACATTCCCACCAACAGTGCAAGAGGGTTCCCTTTTCTCCACCCCCTCTCCAGCATTTGTTGTTTGTCGATTTTCTGATGATGCCCATTCTAACTGGTGTGAGGTGATACCTCATTGTAGTTTTGATTTGCATTTCTCTAATAATCAGTGATGTTGAGCATCTTTTCATGTGCTTCGTGGCCGTCTGTATGTCTTCTTTGGAGAAATGTCTATTTAGGTCTTCTGCCCATTTTTTGATTGGGTTGTTTGTTTCTTTAATATTGAGCTAAATGAACTGTTTATATATTTTGGAGGTTAATCCTTTGTCCGTTGATTCGTTTGCAAATATTTTCTCCCATTCTGAGGGTTGTCTTTTCGTCTTGACAATAACAGCCATTGTAACAGGTGTGAGGTGATATCTTATTGGTTTTTTTAAAATTTTATCTTATTTATTTTTTATACAGCAGGTTCTTATTAGCTATCTATTTTATACATATTAGTGTGTATAAGTCGATCCCAATCTCCCAATTCATCCCACCACCACCACACACCCCCACCCCCTGCTTTCCCCCTTGGTGCGCATACGTTTGTTCTCTACATCTGTGTCTCTATTTCTGCCTTGCAAACTGGTCCATCTGTACCATTTTTCTAGGTTCCACATACATGCGTTAATATACGATATTTGTTTTTCTCTTTCTGACTTGCTTCACTCTGTATGACAATCTCTAGGTCCATCCACGTCTCTACAAATGACCCAATTTCATTCCTTTTTATGGTTGAATAATACTCCACTGCATATATGTACCACATCTTCTTTATCCATTCGTCTGTCGACGGGCATTTAGGTTGCTTCCATGACCTGGCTATTGTAAATAGTGCTGCAATGAACATTGGGGTGCATGTGTCTTTTTGAATTATGGCTTTCTCTGGGTATATGCCCAGTAGTGGGATTGTTGGGTCATATGGTAATTCTATTTTTAGTTTTTTAAGGAACCTCCATACTGTTCTCCATAGTGGCTGTATCAGTTTACATTCCCACCAACAGTGCAAGAGGGTTCCCTTTTCTCCACACCCTCTCCAGCATTTGTTGTTTGTAGATTTTCTGATGATGCCCCTTCTAACCGGTGTGAGGTGATAACTCATTGTAGTTTTGATTTGCATTCCTCTAATAATTAGTGATGTTGAGCAGCTTTTCATTGCAACTAACATTTCAAACCATCAGATTTACTTGTGTTATGAAAATGTAAAGATTAATTTATCTCCTACTTCCTTAATATCCTATATTTTATGTTTTTATTTTTCACATGCAGTTCTTTTATGTTTTGGTGGAGGAAAAATAGGAGATACAATAGTGCAGAGAAAATTACATATAAATTATTTAATTTTTATCCAGGAGCTTACATCTTATTCATTTTTATATTTGTTGTATTTTGAACTGGGTGGGATTTGTCCTTATTTTTAGTCTTTTCAAACCTGGTTACTGCACCAAGGTTCTCCAAATACCCAAGTACTCAATGATTCTTATTGTTCTAGGCTACTCTTTCCCCACTTCCTGCCATATATGCTCAGACTCCCTTCGGTTAACAACAACTACACCAATATCATGGTCTACTATTATGTTTTAGGTGATATGAGGTACATTTATCAAGGGCTTCACCACGTACTCTTGCCTATTGAATAGTATTAATTTTAAATAAAACAGTTCTCAAGAGATCTCAAAAGAGCCACTCCTCTTCCTCAGGCATATATGTATATTCATTTCACTTTAAATGCTTTCACCTATAGCATCTCTACCAATTGAACATTAATGAAACAGTTTTTAAAACACTTTTCCAAGGTGTTCACTTGTCCAGCTGCTTCTATACAGACCCAAGTTCTCAACTGGCTCCAATAATAAATCCACACAAAGAACTGCGCCATACAGAGAAACTTAGATATTCAAGCCTAGGTAGAATGTACATTTTTACTTAGTCCTTCTTAGGATTCTCTCTCCCTGTCTCTCTCTCTCTGTCTCTCCCTTTTTTTGCCAATCCATATTTTAGAGAGTAGATAAGAGATGTTTACATCACAAGCTGATGAGGAAATACCTGAGATAGATGTTTTGGCATAACTTAAGCGATGATTTTGCCATACCTTAAGCAATGCTTTTGCCATCTAGAGTTAACAAGAGAGAGAGTAGAAGGGAATATATTCATAACTGGTTAGTGTTTCGCTTTGATAACTTTAGTGTGCCTTGGATAGGACTCCAAACTTGCAAGATGTGTAAACATCCTTCCACTTTGATTAATTATTTAAGTATTGTCTGAGGGAGATATCATAGTATAGAGACAGAATCCAGTATCTCTCTTGGTCTGGACTCCTGTTTATATGACTTTTACATTTATTTCCAGCACATTTGGAATCAACTGATTGATGTCCCTCCATTTTAAAAGAAAGTCAATTAGCTCTGTAATAAAGAGAGCAACTTCTTAATCAATGCAAAGAAAAAAATCAAGGAGGAGGACAGAAATATTCTGCATTACAATTATTTTCTGTAGTAGTTACAAGCAGGGAATCTCAACTCCAACTCACTAAGCTGAGTGATATAGGCAAGTTACTTAAACTCTTCAGTTGTAAATGGCCATAATAATAGTGTCTACTTCCTGGGGTTGTCATGAGAATAAAATAAAATTATACTTATAAAATGTTAATTACTGTGCCCAGCACTTACAAATGTTCAGAAAATATTACACCAGAGCACATCAACATTCCCATAAAAATGCTACTCCGGGTTTCAGAAAACAAGAGTTTTTCTGAGATTCTTGGGAACCAGTTCAACCACCACACATCGTTAAATAAAAAGTTATGGTTGCAGAAGAAAAACTATATTTTCGCAAGTGTGCTCATCAGCATCTTGCAAATACTGTGACAATTACAGGAAAAACGTATTATAATTATGAACCAGTCTTCAGGAGACTTGTTGAACATCTTCAGTGTAACTGAGTCTGTGTGCATGTGTACGTGTGCATGTGTGCGTATGTGTGTGTGTAACGTCGCCACTGATGAATTCAACCTATAGTTCAAGTTTGCTGTGAAGTGTTAGATTATATTCTGGAGCTCAAGGGTGTCAAGGACTACCACCCAGAAACGCAGCTGTGAACCAGCAGAATCCCTCAGATCAGGAAACTGGAATGGATGGGAAGGTCACAGGAAAAACAGTAAGATTTTAAATGGGTAATTATTTAATTTGGGGAGAGTTGCCTTTATTCTAGAGGAAGGCAAAATAATTAGGAAGATCAGCTCTCCCTAATTAAGATAATTTATAGGAATAGAAAGGGAAGCAACGTTTAATTTCTGCAATATTCCAGGCACTTGACATATGTTTTAGCTACTATTTCTGAATGCGTATTACAGGCTAAATACTTAACAGGTATTACTTAACTTAATCCTTGCAGTAACTGTATGAGGTAGATATTATTGATTCAACTTTGCACATGAGCAAAACTGAGGCTCAGAAAGTTTCCCAGCGCCATATAACTAATTAATGGCAAAAATTGGATTTCAACCCAAGGCTAGTTGGCTGTATGAATAAAAGGTTAAATCAGTCCTAAGCTTGCCTAGAAGAATGACCAGAGAATTTTGTTTTCCTAGAACTATGGAGTTGAGATAACTGGGAAAGTTGTGCCTCTTTTGTTTGCTAAGTAGAACTGCTCTTAGGCTAGTGGAGGAGGGGCTGTGAATTGATACGCAGGCCTTTATCTTCCGTTACTAGAATGGTATTAAATATTGGTGAGAAATCGTGGCTAGAACTTCTTTGTGTCAAGTGGCCCACACTGACCCTGGCTCTTGCCCCATGTGGATAAGGGGCAAATGTGTGTATTTTGGGTGTTTCTGGGCCACCCAATGACATACAGATTCCATGCCAGCATCTCTCATGCCTTGTATCCTTCTATACAGCTAAGTAAATGTAGTATTAAATTACATTCTACTGCATCTGTGAGTATAATTGCCAATTTGATCCCCTCACAGCTACAGTGATATTGCAGGCTCCAATGACTGTTATATCCTGTCACTAAAAGTCATATATCCAGCTGAAATACAGACTGTTTAGCAAAACTAATCCTAGATAAACGGCTTGTGATTAAAGCCAACCTATTTCTGGCATTAATATCAGAGATCATGAAGTTAACTAAAGCCGTTTGCTTCTTTTAAATGGATTTATAGGATCACAAACTTGTACTGTGAAAAATTATTTTACTGCCATTTTAAATTTTTGTCTTTACTTTTATTATCCCTTTGTTATTATTAAAAATTCCTCTGGAATAAGAGGCTTTATCAGCTATGCCAATGAAAGAGATATTTACTGGCTGAAAAAGGGATCATCAAACCCCTGATGACAGGGCACAGCGATACTAATTAGGATCAAAGTGAGAGAGGAAGAGAAGAAAGGAAAAATAAATAAAAGGACAAAGAGCCAGGGACCACCTCTACACACAGGTTGTCCTGGACAACGCTCTGGTGGAATCAGTGTGTGCGTGAGAGCGTCATTCTATCACAAACATGTCCGTGAAGTAATAAACAGAAGAAGGGATGGAGAGAGAGAGAGCTGTGCGGACAGCAGATAAGGCAAGTCCCTTAATCCTAAAAGAGAATGTTTTTGGTAGCCAGTCTTACGTGACAGCTAGTCTATTTCTATTTTATCTGGTGGACAAACCATTTCTCATTAACGGCAGGACTGTTAGCAATAAGCAATGCTCCAGTAATTGAAGATTTGAACAGCAGGCTTAGTCACCTCTTGAGGAAGAAAATGCTAGAGGTCTTAAAAAAACATGGGACAACAGATTCTGGGTTTTATCCTCTAAAAAGACATACCTAAGGAAACAAATGTTCTATTGCAGCTACTTTTACCTTGGCTATATGACAGTCTCACCTGACAAGCTTTTAGAAATTGCTGATGTCAGGGCCCCATCTCAGACCAATAAAATCAGAATATCTGCTCCAACCCCAGTGTTTTCATAAGTCTCCCCAGGTGATTTTACTGGGCAGTCCAGTTGGAAAGAATATGGACTCTGAGGAGAGGTAAAGCTGAATTCGATTCCTGCTCATCTTTCTATTGGCTGTGTGATCTTGGTTTTAGTAAAGCTCTCTAAGCCTCAGGTTTTCCATTTATAAAATAAGGATAAACTGCCCTAGAATTATTGTGTAAAAGAAATGTGAGGTTCCTAAAACATGGTTGTCCTACTTAAATTTTAGTTACATTTTACCAAAAAGAGCTTTGCATATTTGAATTTATATCACTGGTGATAAATTAGAAAAATATTTTTAGGGGAAAACTGTTTCGATTTGAGGTAAAAGTTTACTCAGCAATATTTTTAAAAATCTCACAAGAACGATACTGCAGAACAATTGATTATTTCTAAAAAGTAAAAACACTGGATTTCAACCACCTTATTAAATTTTAATAATACAAAAAAAAAAATAATACATAACATCCCCAAGCACTTAATAGCTGTTACAGTTTCCTCATCTCTCAAGTAGATAGCATATGACCCACTAACCCCACAAGTTTGCCATAAGCCAATAAATCTAAGAGTGTACTTTATTATTTTTAAGTATAATCACAAGACTACTGTAAAGTTTCTGGTCCCTTTCATAAGAATTAAATCCCATTTTTATGAGAATTAAATTATCCTGTTATAAGAAATGGCATTAACCAAGACTCTAGTTCCTTACTATTTTATCCAAATACTACTGTAAATTAATATATTTTCATCTTATATTTCATATTCTAGCTGTTAAATAGCCCATGCATTTTTATATAGAGAAATGATTTAATTGGAAAACATATGTACCAACCTGATACCTATTTTCCTAGCACTCAGTTTTAAGGTTTTCAGATATTCATTTGCAAGTTCTGTGATATATCCTATTTTTTTAATCAAACACAGTTAATTCCGTTTTGAAGACTGTGAAATGAACAAAAATGTCCCAGCTATAAGCAACATATGCTTTACTTTCAAATACCATCATTGACTTTATTAAAACCTCAAAGAAATTTCCAAACTATGCCATTTTATTTTCATTTTCTATAATTGTTTAAATATTCAAAATGGTTTTTTTTAATAAAAAGGTCAATTTATTATACCTTTTGTTTGGTGGGATATCAGTGCCCTTTAAAACCCTACTATTCAAGTACAAATGATTATGTTACAAAGTATTTACAATTTCAGTCTTCTTCCTTCATATTTTAAAACACAATAACTATCTGGTTACAACACTGAACAAAAAATCCTGAAGGTGGCAAAAGGGAAAGCCTCTGCCTTAGGAGGCTCACTCCAGCCTCCTGCTTCCCCTGGATCCTCCAAACACCGCCCAGCCTCCACTGGAACAAATGTCTCTGAATTAAAGAAAAACTGGGTGACTGCTTTCCATGGTGGCCAATTCTAGTTTGACAGTGTTTTGGCTGCTGTCTTTATATTTTTATGTTCTGAAGATTTCTCTCATTCATTACCATTGCATTACGTGGGAACCCTGTTCTACAAGGTAATGTGGGATTCTGCCAACAATAACAATCTGAGGAAGCCTGGAAAACAACGTCCTAAACTCACACTTAATTCTTAAATTTGGAAGGTTTAGTTTAACCTTTAAAACAGAAGGCCAAGAAAACAATACACTGGAACTTCTACCTAAATGACACTACTGAAGACTATGAGGTCAGTGGTGACATCAAGATGTTACTAGATCGAGTGATACCAGTAAAACTATTTTCTGTCCCGCATTTTGCAATATGGAATCGCTGAAAAAAACACACTTCTTTCACTTACACAGTAAGACAGGGCAGGGGTTCCACACTGCAAATATTCAGACCCCAGTTCTGTTGTCTTAAAGCTTTTGAGAGATTTTTCTAAATTCTCTTCTAGTGTTCTAGATTAATAGAGGACTTCTATTCAGGTAGCTATGTCTAGGATATTCTAAACACTCAACATTTCACCATCATCTACAAAGAGACCATCAACACCCCATGAAGGACAAGAACAAAACCAATAGGCTGCACAAATTAAAACAGGCTGAAAAGGAGAATTCCCTTTTAGTTCTGCACATTTGAGGATTAAAAAAAAAAAAAAGTAGGAACTCTCCTCAGTACACAGATATGAAGCACAGAAAGCCTCCTGCATGCCATACTCTCTCATTACAGCATGTGCTGAACCACAATGAACAAGTGAGAAGGCAAATTATAGTGTTCTGTTTTGGCAAAATGCTCTTAATAAGTCTACACCCTCCCATGATAAACAAGAAACACAAATATCAACTACAAAACACTTTAATTACTCATAGTTGCTAATATCTCATGTATTACTTCAGATATGAGTTTTATTAAAATCAATAACAGAGGAGCTACACATATTTTTTCTAATATATTTCCTTAACAGTCTAATGGACTCCTAGTGGTGATACCTGGGGACACCATCCACAAGATATGTATTATATGTCATTCAGCATTGGAACATGGTGGATGTATTTCCCAACTGTTTAAACAATTTATAGATGGCCTGTCAGTCATTCAATATTATTTCTTATGACTGCATAGGCCTAGGATATTATATTTCCCCAACTTAAATAAAAAACCGTTGTAAAAACCATCCCGGTAAATTAATTAAAAAGAGATTCCCAGTTACCTAGGCAAGGATTATACTCAAATGCTTCTGAATAAATTTGGTATAGAACCTCATCCACTATGCAAATCTTAAATCACATGATTAGACTATATTTCATTATTTAAATTCCACAATCAGGACTTCCCTGGTGGTGCAGTAGTTAAGAATCCGCCTGCCGATGCAGGGGACACGGGTTCAACCCCTGGTGTGGGAAGATCCCACATGCCGCGGAGCAACTAAGCCCATGTGCCACAACTACTGAGCCTGCGCCCTAGAGCCCGCAAGCCACAACTACTGAGCCCATGTGCCGCAACTACCAAAGCCCTCGTGCTCCAGGGCCTGCACGCTGCAACTACTGTGCCCCCGTACTGCAACTACTGAAGCCTGCATGCCTACAGCCCATGCTCTGCAATAAGAGAAGCCACAACAATGAGAAACCCATACACCGCAACGAAGAGTAGCCCCTGCTCGCTGCAACTAGAGAAAGTCCGCGCACAGCAACGAAGACTCAACGCAGGCAAAAAAATCAAAAATAAAAAAAAATTCCACAATCAAGTGAGAAACTATATTACTTAACTGTAACAATGAATAATACTCCTCTTATTTTAACAAATAAACTCCTAACAGAAATAAAACATATAAATTGGCTGACTGTTTTCTGTAAGAGCAAAATTGGATAAATTATAAAAGAACATAAAGATGAGGAGAAAATACCAAATTATGGTATAAAGGGTAAATTCAGGCCATGTACACACACAGATATCATTTTTAATGTTTGGAGGTCTCTTCATTGTCTAAATGGGTGAATTTGGGACAGTTACATTCAATTATTTCTGTCATCCAAACAACCGAAATGGATCAGCAGAACAAAAATCACTTCAATTTATTAGTGATTGTCTCAAATTGTCCTGAAAATATTTATTTTCTATGTTATCTGAAATAAGAATAAGGTAGAAAATAGGATATCTAAAAGAGACGTGAAATTCATTCTCTCTTTCTCTTCCCCCTCCTTCTCTCTCTGTCTCTTCCCCCTCCTTCTCTCTCTGTCTCATGTGCCTTTGTTACCTTTTCAGGCTACTGGAACCTATATATCAATGTATTAACTTTATAAATTTCTGTTGCAATAAGCAATTTGAAAGTTCTCCATCAGGAAACAGGAGATCACAACAGTAATATCTTAATGTTAGTATAATCATCTCTATCACAATATTAATATAGTATCTTTATCCTCATTTTTATGCTAATATTTGTATACTATTATTGGTAACCTTTTTACCCATGTAGAAAGTTTTCATTTATTTATTTTGCTATGTATTACAAAGTACTGCCTCACTGCCCCTTAAAGATTTTTCTCCTATAGTAGCAATGATAAATCTGAGGATGCCTCCAGATACTCACCTAAAGTCATCTTTAACTCAAATGCATTCAAGTATGTTAAAGTGGCAGTGGACAGTCAAAGCTAGTTATGCAATGTGTCTGCCCATGGAAAAAAAGGTGTGTAAAAAAAGGAAGGTTCAGGATAAAAACCTAAAAATAGTCAAGGATATTCTAATAAGTACCCTTACTCTAATGATATGCAGCCTAGAAATATGTTAATCACATTTCTCTGGACTTCTACATTGGCCATCAGTTTTTCTAAAGCCTCATTATGTATCATTGCTAGTCTCTGTTCTAAGCAATGCTAATAGAAGTATATATTTAAAGTATTTAACACAGTATTTCCCAAATTCCTTTGCTAAAAGGTTGTGTTGAATATACATTAAGCAAATGAGATGGCAACACTAAATCTACTAATGTAGCCCATTCCTTTGCTAATACAATAATGCCATCTCTAATTTGCTCATTTCAACTGCAATCCACTGATGTTCAAAATTAAAGAAATATTTTCATTATTATGTTTAACACTATTAAATGATATAATTTGGTTTTAATGATCAAATTTTAATATCTTTTAAAAGAAATGCTGGAAAAAGTGGTCTCCTGCTGACATAATAGGAACATTATTCTGCTATTATCATATCTGTAAAGCAGTTGATGGTACTTTCTATTTTCCGTAGTAGAGTAAGTAGACTAAGAACTGTTCTTCCAAGAAACTCAGGATTTAGTTTTAGATAATTACAATTTGTATTATCTCTAAAGACTCTCTGTCAGAGATAATGATATACATCAACAAAACAGTACAAAGGAACATATATTTTGTTAATTTGTCATCAAAAAGGCAATGGCCATTTTAATATATGTACTATTAAAATACTTTTTTAACATATGGAAAAAAGAATATTCTGCACTGCAGAGAGTTTGGCTCTAAAGAGTGTGAGATATTTACAATAATAACTTCTAGTTGAAATGTTATACACATGAGGAACACCAGTATATTCCAACCTCATTAAATTCTCTGAAAACAAAGATATTCCACAATGGGTTCTAGAAAAAACCCAATCTAAATGATATGAAATGAGTGTGCCTGTCCATAAAAAGTTCGAGTTATTTATTTTAACAACACCCTTCTGCGTTGGTATGGTTTTACTCTTTCCATTTTAACTTAGTGTAAACTACTTATTACCATTTCTTGTTGTTAACGGTATCAAAATGTGATGAACAGAACAAAGCTGGAAGAAACAAAAACGCCACTTGCTCAAACAATATCAAACCCAAAAAGAGGCCTTAAGGACTTTCTCCTCTTTTACAGTAAAAGCTATATATTTTCTCTTGAATACTTTTTTAAAGACTAATCAGCTGCATGCATGCAAAGTGAAGTCGGAGACCATTTATTCAGGAGTAAAACTTTCCAAAAGGTAGAGCTGATTCATGGAAAAGTAGACTCTAAAAGCAACTGAAGGACTTCCCTGGTGGCACAGTGGTTAAGAATCTGCCTGCCAATGCAGGGGACACGGGTTCGAGCCCTGGTCCGGGAAGATCCCACATGCCGCGGAGCAACTAAGCCCGTACGCCACAACTACTGACCCTGTGCTCTAGAGCCCGTGAGCCACAACTACTGAGCCTGTGTGCCACAACTACTGAAGCCAATGCGCCTAGAGCCCGTGCTCCGCAACAAAGAGAAGCCACCGCAATGAGAAGCCCGCGCACCGCAGCGAAGAGCAGCCCCGGCTCGGCACAACTAGAGAAAGCCCGCGCGCAGCAACGAAGACGCAAGGCAGCCAAAAATAAATAAATAAATTCATTAAAAAAAAATAAAATAAAAACAACTGAAGAGTGATGCAGGGATTAGCCAGGCAGAAAATAGAATCTGTGTCACCATGCTCATGCTGTTAAAATGAAGTGGATTAAAACCAAACTAATTGGCTTGTGAATGTCATTTTGAGGTTACAAATATTTCTTGAAAGCCCTAGTGTTCATCAAATTTGACTCTCATCATTCATTTTTCATTCTAAAGTTACCCTGGTAAGCCACAGATGATGTGCACATCATCTTGCCCATCACAAACGGAAATGACTTACTACAGTCAAAAGTCATCTAGAACCGACACAAATTTGTATCCCCAATTTTTTTTATTACTTTTAGAACATCTACACTTTGTTATTCACAAGGAAAAGCTGACAAAGCATTCTCTTAATGCATAAAGTATTGCGTGGATTTGCAAACAAACCAACTTGTTTGAAACTCAGGGAAGCAAACAATGCACATGAAACCCACAATGCACTACTGTGCATGTCTTACAGGGAAATCAGGAGAGAAAGTGAATTGAATGATTCACAATAGGATACGTTTTGAAGGAGATAAACCTTTTATATCTATAAGCATAAAGATGCATAAATTATTAAATAATTTTACCCTACTAGTACTTGTTTTTGCATATGTTAACATTTAAACACACCAGAAACAGCTCCTGAAATTGCTTATGCTAATGCCTATTGCTACTCATTTTAAAAGGCAATTCCACTTAAAACCAAACCTCAGGCCTCAAAACACCAATTAAGGCCAAACAAAGCATACCAAAGTCGATATATGCAAGATATGAAAAGCTCCAAATTATATTTCAATGACTTTTAAATTTATAAATCAACCCAATCAATAAAGCATATGTTTAAAATTCTAAAAACATTTTTGGGCAGGTATTTTTTAAGCCAAATATAACTTCAATCCTCCCAATAATAAAAATCTCCCCAAATATAAAGCTAAATGTTTCATTAGCCTCCTAAGGGGCATATTAGATATGAAACAAAAATTGCTTTGGGGAATAGCTGACATCGTCATGTATAAGCTAAAGAACCAATAATTGGTTAAAGAAAAATATGAACTTCTGAAAGGTAATTACTATACAGGACATGCAAGAAGTCCGTGAGTCTCGCCTGTTAGATACATTGAGGAGCCTGTTCTAAGTCTTAGATTCTAAGAGACGCTATTCTGTCTTTTGCGACTAACTAATCAGTAAATAAAAATCCTTATGATTTGGTTAATTTTTTTTCTTTCAATTATCATTGATATCGTCTCTTGAAAAATACTGAGCAATAATTTTTAAATGCATATTTGAGTATTTCCCTAACACACTGGCAGGAACTGATAGACACTTAAAAATATAATTTAAGATTTATTCTGAATCCTTATCTTATTGAAAGCCAAAAAACCTTTAATAAACCAGTTTAGGAGACAGAATGCTCTTGGAAGGGAGTCTATAAATAGCAAAAGTTTTCAGATCGAAGAGTTCACTGGCAAAATGAAACCATAAGTGGTAGTTTGATCTCTATTAATCAGCTTGTATTTCATACTGTACCTGGTTGACTTTGAATTATCAAGTTTGAGATATTATAATGGTGTGCCTATATGACATGCATTTCAACATACACTTTCCATTTAGGAGAACATACGGAATTGGGTATATCAGGCTATTTTATGCTATAAAATACATTATTTATTTAACTGCCCTTTTCTGATTATAGGCTTATCAATCTATTTTCTGACTGTGATGTGGATGCCTATCTAGGTTCCTTTACTTCATTGATTCAAAGGAGGACTTAGAGATCAAAAGCCATTTTATCACTTAACAAGGAAAAGATCTATTTTAAACTTACTCTTACTATTTTATGAAAGGATAAGGCACACACAAGAATATCCCAGACAACAGAAACTGACTACCATATGTGGATTTAACGAAAAACAGAAAAACTATTAACAGGCTTATCCTTCAGATTCATACACTATAGCTTTCACCCTCAGGGGTCGGAGTCATATTTTCATTATGTCTGCCCTCTCTACCTCACTAGAGTATGAAGAAACACGTATATCAATCGGTACTAGGAGTCAATAGTGAGGTAACCCTCCCCCATCCTGCAAAACAAGGAAATATGATTGATACAACTTCTCGCAGCTAAACTGGGGCAGGAAGGACATTGACCATCTACTGAAGCAATAATAAGAGGTTACAGGAGTCATGCATTATCTAAAGGAGAAGAAACATTTCTAATGAACTTAATCTGATTCCAACTTCACAAACATTTGTATTGCTATAATTTTCCCTTCCCAAGTCCATGTGCTTATCAAGAGCAATATAGAGGTCAATTAGATATGAGTATTCTGGTTCTTGTGATTGTTAAATATCTCATTTAAAATAAATGAGCTTCCATTTTGATTGTTATATCATTTTTTTTCATCTGGTTTGAAGTTAACTCCCCCACCACTACCACCACCATATGGATCTTCTATCAATAAGATGAGGTAATCAGGTTTTTGGGTCTATAACACTAAAGATTAGATTCTGGTTGATGATAAATTCACCAGTGAAAGGCTATCCTCTGAGTTATTTCAGAACTTTTCCAGATGGGACCTATGACCACCACTCAAGGATCTCCTTATTTGGGATTGATTCAATATTCCAAAGACAAAAGAATTATATAACCCTACCCAAGTATCTTGTACTATAGCTTGTACTATAGCTTGTACTATAGGTTGTACTAATAGCCTGTACTAATAGCTTGTACTAATAGCTCATACTATATTGCACATATCAATCCCACTGACACTGCTTGTCCAACTTCTGGGTTTACAGTGTGGTAAAGCCTCAAGAAAGTTGAGAATATAGTCTGCAATTCCAAAGAAGTTGGCAAATTTAAGAAGTGCCTCATGGGCTAGAAGAAAAGCAGAGGTCAGGAATTATTTTCCCTCTAATCCACGTGTTTGTAAGATACGACTATGCAGCACCAGAGATAAGGATGAAATTTAATTAAGTGTAATATTATAAAAATATAAATACAGTACTGCCTGTGAACTAAAGAAGCAGAAAACAAATAACCATTCAATGGAGGACTTCCCCCAGAGTGACAAATTACAACAGAATCAGCACCAGGAATAGATTTCCTGATTTAAACAGTAAACCGTGTTGCCTTTTATGGAGTATATGAATGAAATTGGCAAGAGTAGCTAATTATTTATAGCTGATTAGTCTATCAAATCTCTTGGTAGGATAAGCAAAACATGAACTTTTTATAATTATTTGGAGTCAATATACTCTAAATGCAGTATACTTCATCTGTGAGGCATATACATTCTAAAGGCTTGAATTTTTTTTCTGAAGTTTTACATTTTAGTTTTAGATATTGGTATTCTGAGAACAGAAATCATGTATGACAGTTCATAACGTATTTCAGGAAAACAGAACATTTTAAATATACTTGGAATACAGAAAAACACAATGCAGAGTTTCTATTTTGTGCTTACTTTGTGGAAATGTTAAGCCTGAGATGATAAATATTAAACTATGCTAAAAACAGTGGTAGTTTAGAAATGCACCAACCTTCAGGATCCAGTAGTTTCTCTATGCCTAAGTGATATTTGGCAATGTTGAATGCATGTTCCAGTCGTTGTGTGGCTGACTGCTGGCAAACCACACTATTCCAATCAAACAGGTCTGGCCTGAAACACACACAAATATAAAGACAAATATAAATCAATTTTAAATGTTTCATGAGATTCACTTCAATTCTTTCTTAGTTCCCAGACCAGGGATCGAACACATGCCCCCTGCCATGGAAGCGCAGAGTCTTAAACACTGGACCACCAGGGAAGTCCCCAGTTCTGATATTTGACTGCCAACCCATGCCCACATTCCTTAAGAGTTGAGTGTTACTCTTCGGTACTCCTCAATAACATTTCTCATTTAGACAAGTCACAATTTTAATAGAAAATCCTGAAGAAAACAAAGGAGAAATTATTCTATCTTATCCAAGCAACAAAAATGTGTTCCATCTCATCCAGTCTCATGGATTTGAATACCAGCCATTTGCTGGTATCTTCTAATTCTATAAGCCTAGCCCAGACCTCTTCCCTGAACTGCAGACTCTAGATCCATCTGCTTACTCAGTAGCTCTACTTAGAGTTATCACAAGACTCAAGCATCCAAAACTGACCTTCTGATACTCATCCCCATTGTACCACGACAACTCACCTACCTCTCTTATAGTTCTCCCTTCCTCAGTAATCAATGACAAGGTCAAACTTGTAGGTACTCGGTAGAGAAACCTTGGTGTCAACTTTGATGACTCTTTCACTCTCATACAACACTTAGTTAGAAATATATCCAGAATTTGACCACTTCACACTATCCTCGCTGCTAGCACCATAATCCAAACCACCATCTTAGCCTGCATACAACACTGCATTAGCTTTCTAACTGCTCCCCTATTCCCACCCTTGCCCTTGTTAATCTATTCTCAGCAGAGCTGTCAGAGTGATCCGGCAAAATGTTTCATCATAACCTTCTCAAATCCTTGCTATCAAGGGAGTAAAATTCACTGACTTAACTGCAACCT
Source organism: Balaenoptera musculus (assembly GCF_009873245.2). NCBI lineage: Eukaryota > Metazoa > Chordata > Mammalia > Artiodactyla > Balaenopteridae > Balaenoptera > Balaenoptera musculus. Next base: position 28,477,493 of record NC_045806.1, read on the forward strand.
ACAAGGCCCTACATGGTCCGGCTCCCCATTAACTCTCTGATTTTATTTCTTGCCTCCCTCCTCGTATTCCTCAAACAGGCTAGATAGTTTCCCGCATCTGCACTTGCTGTTCCCTATGCCTGGAATTCTCTTCCCCCAGACATAGACATGGCTCACTCCTCCACTTCCTTTGGGTCTTTACTCAAAAGTCACATTGATGAGTCCTTCTCTGCCCTTCCCCCATCTAAAATTGCCTGCCCCCAAATCAAACTTACACAGAATCATTTCCTATCCCTCTTAATTGCTTTATATTTTTTCTCATTAGCACTTAACTACTATTTAACATATTATACATTTAATTAATCTTATCTATTTACCTATCTCCCGCACTTGAATGTAGACTATAGAATTATTTTTGCCAGGTTTGTTCACTTCTGGAAACCCAGCCTGACACATAGGAGGGGCTCAATAAATATTTATTGACTACACCAGAGAATGGATGAGAACATACTATATGAATATCATTTTACTTAATAACGGAGAAAACACAAAGTCGTGTAAGAGGTCGTTCTTATCCTATAAGGATTTTAAATCTAACGAGGAAAAAAAATCCATACATCACAAGTTACATACATTTTAAGTGTGACAAATACACATAATAATATAGATGGTTTTCTAAAATCTGAAGAGGTCAAGAAAGTTTTTTTTTGAGGCTTAAGGGATTCTTAAATGGTGGTTTGGGTTAGATTAAAGAAAAGTGCTTGAGAATAGAATTCTAAATTGCATGGATATTAGAGAATCAAAGTTGTTAGGGAAGAAAAGAGCAGAATGTGCCCAGTCAGTCAGGACCTCACAAGCCTGGCTCCACTGGGAGATTTCTAGTATCAAGTGGTGGGAGATACGGTTAGGAGGAGGATTGGGATGAGTCTGTAAAAGGCCTTGGCTGTTAAGGAATTACAATTTTACCCAACAACATTGGAAACCATTAGTTAAGTGCTTCTTCACCTTTCCTGGATCACAGATACCTCTGAGAATCCGATGAGCACTATGAAACTTCTACCCAGACAAAATTCCTATCCATAGCTTTAAACAGAATTACATAGAATTTTAGGACATTTGGGTCTGTCAATGGACTCCTGCTTAAGAACCCATGCTCTGCAAGAGAAGATGTTTCAAGGATGGGGTTAGCTGCTATTTTCTAAAACCAGAATTCAAAAAGTGCAACTTTATTTCTTTATTTATAAAAAGTTATATATATAAAAAGTTTATAAACTTTATTTCTCCTTTGACTCTCATTTCCTTTTCTCTACTTGCTCCTACCCTGTTTAATTCACCAGACTTTTGTGCACTTCTTAGTAAACCTAATCTCCCCTATATACTCCAAGTTACCCAAAACAGCTAAAAACCTTTTAGAACCTAAAATATGTATAAATTGGGAGCTGTCTCTAGTAGTGGAAAGACTCTTAAGAAACAAAAATTAAATCCTAGACTATTTGGGGGAAGTTTTAATTTCACTATGCAACCTCTGCCCCATCTTCATTTCTCCATCTCTCACTAAGGGGAGTGGAAAAGAATATAGGTGGGAGAGTGTGGGAAACCAGTTTCTTACCTACAGCAAAGTAAACAAGGTTAAATCAGTATGATAAAAAAATAGGATTACTTCCACATTTAAGCCCTTTTCCCTTCATCCCCTTCGCCTTCTCCTTAGCCACTAACTAGTTACCTGGGTGATGAGTTATCTAAGTCATGTAATCTATTTGAGCTTCAGTGTTTTCATTTTAAAAAGAAGGAATTGTACTGAATGGCCTTCGAGGTCTCTTCTAGCATTTAAAATCAATCTAATAAAATGTTTTAAATCATTAAAATTCACCATTAATTAACATTTTAAATAAACATGATTTTCAAATGCATAAAGAATTGTAAAACTAACCAACTGAAGAGGAAAGCCACATACCTTTCCATGCTAACCTAGACCATAAGTCATAAATAAGAATGTGCCACCAAGGATCCCCACACTTTTGAGGAAACCGACATACTGAATGAGATAACATAGCCTAGTAGATAAGCAGAGTCCCCTACGAATCCATATCCTGGCTCTACAGCATATTAGCTGTGAAAAGATTTCAGTCAAAAATGGAACCAGAGGATATAAAATGGAGAATTTCCCACACGTGCCCTCAGAAGAACGGAACTTAAGAATTCAGAGGCTGATTTTCTATGATCGCCTGTTTTACAGAAGATCAAGCCTTATCTCCCAACCAATGAATATCCACCAAGAATCTCTCCCCATCCTCAAGTCAATGAACTTATTGCTTGCACTCCGGCTGTACTGCCCCCTCTCTGGGCTCCTTGCCCATACGCACAGACTGCCCCAAACCCCCAACAGACTCGCCTGTAAATTGTTACAGCATGTGTTTCCCAAATTGCAATTCCCCTGTTGTTCCTGAATAAACTGAATTTCTGATCATTTGACCTTGCCTCCGTTTATCTCTGTTTAGGTTGACATAACCAAATGATCTTTGGGAAACTGAGGCACAGAGAGGTCATGTGATTTGCCTATTTGTGAAATGGGGACAATGACAGTATGTATGGCATGAGAAACAGATGGGTTATTTTACTTAGAAAAGGGCCTACAAAATAATAATTGCTTAAAAACACTAACTTCTATTACTTTAAGGTTAATTATATTTATAAAATAACAGTAATACATTTTCAATGTACAGATTCAAGCCAAGAACCTATACTTACAGAAGAGATATAAATGTTACAAACATTGTTGATGCAGGAATAACAATATAATGACAGAAGTGGAGAGGAGAGAAGAGGAGGAAGTATGTATGAGGGTGATAATATCCTCAACCTTCATTTCAGGTGGTCAACAGATCTTGTCTAAACTTGAAACTAAGTATACCACTGTCATTTAAAGTCACACAGGCAACAATTATAAGAATAAAATGATTATAATATAGTGATGAAATCAGGAAACAGATGGGGATAAGACGTAATATTTGTGGGCTTCATATTAAGGAATAAATCCATCTACTGTCAGAAATGAATTAATCAAGAAATATATATAATTATGAAAACCGTCAGAAAGAATAAAAGAAGTTGCTGACAGTAACTACTTCTAGGAAGTGGAGAGTGATGGGATAGGGCTGAGGTCAGGAAGACACATTTTGTTTCTTTTTGTCCTTTGCCTCCCTCTCTAATGTTTGACTTTTTTTTTTTTTAAACCACGTGCTACGTTACTTCTATGCTAATAAATTAAAATAAGAAATTAGGAAGAAAATTTAACTGCAACTTTATACTTATTGCAACTTATTTGCATATTTTGAGCACACTTCTAATCAATTATCATTTGGTTTTCCCATGAAAGTAGAATCTGGCTTCCTTTTAACTGCACTGTAGTGAACTCTGTGTTTTAATTTAATACTTTTAATTTCTTACATATTAAAATAAAATTTAGCCTTAAGGAAATATAAAGTCACTAAAAGCCTGATCTTTGGCAAGGCTCTTTGTCAATTCCTATGTTCGTTATCAAGTTCATGCCTTTGTTCTACATAGTCTTTCAATTATTGAAATCAGGACACCTCACGACATTCCTAAGTGTTCCAATGACAATCACCCTGGAACAAACAGTTCAACCATTCTCTTTTTCTTTAGATAAACAATATGTTCATCTGTCAGAGACAAAAAGAAGAGGGAGATGATTCATGAAAGAACATTATCAACTGTGAGAAACCTCTTGAAAAGTAACCATGTTATGTATAAGAAGGTAGTTATTGATGATTCATTCAGTATGACAAAAGAATATATAAACGTAGATATTTGGAGAGACAAAGAGTAGGTCAGGGACAGATGTGACAGGGCAACCTGGATATGTTTATTGTATTACTTACAAATGCATTCAGAAATCATGAAATAGAATATTAACAAATGTAGTCTGTGAACACGCTTGCAGGACTAAAATCTTCCACTTGAAAAGAAAATGCTAACGAGCCAACAAGGACCGCATAACCCGATCCTCGATATTTCTGTTCATCTGCAAATGTGTACATGAACAGCAGGATCAATATGTTCTGGCCCTTACTGTGAAGCATGTGGCTGCATAAATGAACACTGACTTATAATGCAGAATGAACGTCTCTATCCCCTCTCATCTGGCTGTACTGAGGCTGTGGAGTATTTTTCTTCGTGTCACACTTAGGAAAAACAACATATTAACATCGCTTAACATGCCGACTGAGTGTGAGCCTGCCTCCTTTCCAAAGTCAGGTTGCTGAGTCATTCACCTGGAAACTCAGTCTAGATGGGGTTAATTAAACCCAGCTGGAGCAAGACACCCAACAAAGATGCTTATTTAGAGAGCATTTGCTCCCGGACTGGTAAACCAGGAAGAAAATTTATATTCTGGACGTTTCTAGAAGCAAGATTGGCATAGGAAAATGGTAGACTAGACTCGTCGAGAAAAGAAAGATCAAAGTGAGAAAAGATAAGCTGCACTGAAAATCAGGGCAGATGCAGTCCAGTGGCATTTCAAACACAGTTAATAAGGCAATGTATTTGACCCTGGGGATTGGGCTGGGTAAAAGAGATGGGTAATAGGAAAACCAAAGCAGATGTTCCTTAGAGTAAATGTATTATACATACAATATATATGAATGTATTCATTATATATAATGTATGTATTTACCATGTTGTTTTGCTTTTTCTTGAACTGTTATTAATTCACTTACTGAGCTTCTTTATACAAGAAAAAGCAAACAACTATTTTATCTTAGAAAATATAATAGTGTGAATATAGTTAAGGACATTTGGTTCACTATGTCACACTGAGTTCCTTTTACGAAGGTCAACAGAACAACTCTCATGCTTTATAGCAATTGCTTTGCTGTTCCAGAGCAATTGTTTCTTTTGATATTCTGAGCACTGAGTCATAGAACTGATTGTGGTCTGCTCTTTGCCTTGGTTGCTAAGATGCTCAGAGCCTCTTTTAACCCTGAAATATAAATATATAAACATATATATATACACACATACAGGGCCTTATGGTATTTGCTATCTAAGTATCTGACAAGAGAAATGTTTCTTTTTCACATTATTAATCTGATGATGGTAATTAATTGCACTACAGCCACTCACATAAGATCTACAACCATTTTTAACGCTACAGTTGAAGCTCATTACTAACACATTATTTGTATTGAAAGACCAACTCCATTCTTAGCAAAGTTAGAATATAACCTTGATTTTCTGGCAGTCTCAGTTTCAAAGATGTTGATACCCCCCCTCCACCATAACCACATTCATGCTCTGATAGTTTTAACATTTCAACAACTAAGTGTAATATCACATAAAAATAGGATATTCTTATTCAGTACATTCCAATGGATGGTTAGATCAATATGGTCAACATAAATAACATGTTGCATAGTGGGAAATGATCAGGAACCATCCTGGAGAAAAAGATATCATACTCTAAATCAATACTTTTAAAAATTATTCAATGTCTCGATAATCTTACCTATGACTGTGGATGAGAGCGTTCAAAGCCAGACCATCAGACCAGCTGGTGGTGAAGTTAATGACATTAACCTGTGGATAATTACGAGTTGATTGTCGGACCCAGCTCAGGAGTATCTTTTCACTGTTGGTTTGTTGCAATCCAGCCATGATATTTTTCATTACATTTTTGACCTACGTGTGGAAAGATATTTTCATAAGGAAATGCATGAACAAGAAGCACACAAACTTAAACCTGAATGTTCTAATCTTCAGTTAATAAATACTGGCTCAGTGGTGATGACAGATTTGCACTGATCAGGCAACCCTCCCATGATGAATGGGATTCAAAGGGCAAAGGGCAGTTTTCTCCCTGCCTCAAGAAAGAAGAGGGAGCTAGTGCTCCTTGAACAAAAGAATCTTGGAAGGATCTTTCTGGACAAAGTGCCTGTCATGAACAGGGGCACCAAATGCAGACAAAAACGACTGGGGCCTGGCACGTTGGCCCTGTGGTGGTTTCTGTCTTAGCTGTTCCTCTGCCCACAGCATGAAACGCTTCTCTTGAGTGGGGGCGGGGGGGAGGGGGAGGTAACAAGGCTCTACGCACGTTGTCCCCTTGTACTTGTTTTTGGCAGAGAGGTTAAAGGGCTTCAGGTCCGTGAAAGATACGTGGGGAGAAGGGGTGGAACATTCAAGATGCCCTCACGTGCAGAGCGGCTAGACAGTGCTAAGGCAAGGGGTGCCGTCCTGTGTGCTGGGCTCAGGAACGTCACCTCGGGGCTGTGAGGAGGCCCGCTCCGTCAGCAACTCCCACTGCTACTCTGAGAAGTCACAGCCTCCCTCCCAACACACGGCCCCCTGGCCACCTCCGGAGTCACAGTCGGAATTCCCTACTTCCATCCTGTGGGCTGTGGTCACCTCTGCAGAGTCCCCTTGTTTGAGAAATTCGGCCACGTTGTGAAAGATCACGTAGAAGTGCAAACAGCATGGTGGCAAAGAAAACGCCTGGGCTTTGGTTCCGAAGGCCCGTCCCATCAACCGACAGCTGTGATGGAGATGGTGAAGGAGACTAAGGCCGCTGTGACGCCGCGTAGGAAGTCCATTCAGGGCCTGCACAAGCCCTGCCACTTGTTCAGCAGGGTGGCAGCGGCAAGGAGAAAGCCAAGGGCCAGCAGGGACCCCAGCACGGGCGCAGTGAGGAAGACGGAGGCCGAATGAGAGACGCAACTCCGCCAGCAGGAGACGGCCTCAGGGCGAGCAGAGGAGGGCGCGCAGCCAGGAGTGCGGCGGCGCAGGTATGGGAGGGGCCGCTGGGTCCTGGGGGGTGGGGTCTGGGGGCCACGTAGTAGCGTCGGTTCGGCGCCACCCACCCTCCCACCCCCGGCTCCCGGAAGGGAAGCGGAAACCAAGACTGTGCAAAAGGGGAAAAAGGTCAGGTTCGGTCTTATTTTCATGAATTGGTTTCTGGCCATTTGATTCTGTCCTAGGCTGTGTGCAGGTGCAAATGCCACTCGGCAGGTTGTTGTATTTCCAACTGTCGCTCTTCTGGTTCAGCTGCCACAGAAATCCATTTTCTGGGTTTCGAGAATGCAGTTGACACCTCATTATAGAACAGACCGTCCACATTTTCTATTAAAGGAATCATTACTAGGCTACTTCTTTAATATGTCAGTCCCCTTATCACATACTTAAAGGAAGTATATAAGTAAATGTGATTCGTTTTGACCACCAAGGGCTTGCCTTTCGGGCAGTATAAGGTCCATATACTACCAACATTTGATCAGATGATGAATATTTATTGTGTATTCCAAATATGACATTTTATTTTGCTTCTTCATCCATGCAGAAGTTAACAAATGCCTTTGGGGAAAATACATATTTTAACATCTCCAATGTTAGTAATCCTTTTATGAAAGAGTCAATGAAAATTTTAGGATAGACTATTAAATCTAACTTTAAAATACTTGAAAAGGATTTGAGATGATGTTTTGTAAACGTGGGATTGATGTGAAGATGTGAAATCTTAGCATACATTTGTCACCATCCCTTGATAGCTAAATCTATTATTTAGGGGTAGATTATCCAGTTTTCTTAATTCCTTCCTGACCTGCTTATTTAGCCACTTACTCACTGAATAAATAGGTCAAATAGTTACATAAGATATATAATTTTTCTCATCATATTCTAAAGTTATAAAATATACAGCCTCCACATACAGAGACTGCAGGATGTGTACTGTGTGTCCTGTGCTGAACCAGGGTTGGAATCGGCAGACACTGGCTCAGTGGTGTTGATGGATTTGCACTGATCAGGCAACCCTCCAATGATGAATGGGATTCACTTGTGAAATGCTTGGCCAGACTGCCCTCTATGCACATAATGTTAAAGGACAACATGGTATTCGATCCAAAGCTCCTTTAGCATCGTTATGTCACTAATTCAGCTTATCAGCCTCAGCCTCATTGCTGTTGCTTCTACCTGGGTGCAAATGTTGCTGAGAAAAAAATAATAATAAAGGGCAATGTGAGATAACAGTTCTTCTTTTCCTACAGAAAAGAGAGTTACCAAGAAATCTTTATTAAGGATCAACCTTCAGTCAAACACTGAGCGGCTCCTATGGGGAGTCTTTAAGCAGAAAAATTCCCCACCCTCAGGGTTCACTGTCCCTAAGACAGAAAGAATCAATATAAATAAATGTGTGTGTGTGTGTGAATACAGCTATACATCTATTTTTTAAAGGAAAAAAATGAAATGTCTTTGAGCACTGATTTCAAAAAATGACTAGGAGTTAACGGGGCAAAGAAGGTGTGACGGACCTGGAGATGCACTACCAGGATTCTCCTTTAAGGAAGGGCTGTTTCTCCAGCTGTCCTGAGGCAGACATCACCCATGAGTCCCCTCAGGAACTACTTGAGTTGCACAAGCATGTCACCTATGGTCACATCCCTCCTAGGGCAGCTCAACTTATTAACTGATGAAGGGAAATTGTATAAAGACTCAACCATCTCAGCCCCACTCACGATAACTCTAAAGGCTCATTCTAGCTCCCAGTTCTCCATGGAGTTCAAGAAGGCTTTTGAGTGTGCATCCATGAACAACCTGCCTGCCAAACTCAGAGTCTGCTTCCCAGAATCCATCCTGTGACTAAAAGGAGTTACAGCAGAGGGGTAGGACTGAAGAGAGGGAGGAATAGTCTTCTACAAGGGATGGATGGTAGTGTGTGAAAGACCTGCAGAAGATCGAGACCTGTTTTGCCCAGAAGGCACTAGCTAGGCAGGAGGTTACAGTAAGGGCTTTCAGCAGCGCAAAATCCATCTTTCTCTTACCTGTTGTGCACATAATAAGTAACATAAACATTCCAGTGTAAAGGAGCCCTGGAATTGAGTATTTCTTTTGACGTAGCCAGCAAAGGTGGGGGTCTGACCTCTGAGAGCACACCACTGCTAGTGATACCAAGCAGGACCCTGTGAGGCTCCTGGGCACAAAAGCCTTTCTGTGTCCGTTTCTTGATTACAGGAAATAGGCTTCCTTCAGCCTCCATGACCTTCCCTGAGTTCCACGGAGCAGATTCAAACAGTTGCTAATTAGGGAAGGGAGGGGATGCAGAGACAAGGGAGGAACAGTCAAGAAACTATAGTGCAGGGCTTCCCTGGTGGCGCAGTGGTTGAGAATCTGCCTGCCAATGCAGGGGACACGGGTTCGAGCCCTGGTCTGGGAAGATCCCACATGCCACGGAGCAACTGGGTCCGTGAGCCACAACTACTGAGCCTGCGCGTCTGGAGCCTGTGCTCCGCAACAAGAGAGGCCGCGATGGTGAGAGGCCTGCGCACCGCGATGAAGAGTGGTCCCCACTTGCCACAATTAGAGAAAGCCCTCGCAGAGAAACGAAGACCCAACACAGTCATAAATAAATAAATAAATAAATAAATAAAAGAACGTGAATTTCTTAAAAAAAAAAAAAAGAAACTATAGTGCAGCCTTGGGACAAGGTCCTGGTTCCCCCTCAAGGGATACACATAACAGTATCTTCGAGCTGTTTTGCAGATACTGAAACCTCCACCAGGTGGGAGAAGTTAACAGTGTGCTGCCCACAAGCACGTAGACCCCAGACGGGTTGGAACCAGGAGGTTGATGATGCTGACTCCCACTTACCTCACCACCAACCAATCAGAAGAACGTCCACGAGCTGATCACACCCTCTTTGAACAATTACTATAAAACTCCCCACTACCCCCTCCTGGTTGGGATACACAGTTTTGAGGGCATTAGCCTGCTGTGGCCCCCTTTGCCTGGCAAAACAATAAAGATATTCTTTTCTATTTCACCCAAAACTCTGTCTCTGAGAATTAATTTGGTGTCGGGGTACAGAGGCCAGATTCAGCTTCATTAGCAGGATATGTTTTTATCTCCAGCTGGTTCCCAGAACCGAGGTGACCCCCCGCCCCCACTAAAAAGGATGGTTTGCACTTTAAAAGGAAGGAAGAAAGGGACACCTAACACACATTGTCTACTTCACAATTTTGCTCAAAGCTGCTTACTCCTCGATACAGGCATTATTTTTCAGGCAAATCATTTCATTTAAGTAGAAACCAGAAAAACAGTGACAGGGGAAATGGGGTTGGCATTCCTGAGTTTCTGCAAGTTCAGAAAGAAGGCCTTCACAGCAATAGTAATAACATAGTATATGACACTGGAACCACAGATTCACATCTTTCCATCTCTTCATGTCATTCTTAATCTCATAGATCTGGGAAGTACATTAGGTTGGCCAGTGTGTCCTTTAATCTTTACTGAGACTCAAGGGCTTCTTTGACTATTTTAAAAGAAGGCAAATACGCACTCTTGGTGAAAATATCTTCTGCGATTCATTGGGTTATGATGAGGAGTATCGAGCAGGAAGAACTTTTAAAAAGTGATTTAGTAGTTTTAGTAGAACAGGGCAGTGTGATAGAAGAGATAAGATAAAGAGGCAGAGGCTGGGAAGAGTCTACATCCTTGCAATCACAAGGATATGGTGATTTGAGGACATAGATGGAAAACAGAAGACTGTAAGAGAAGTCTCAGACCAGGAAAGACTGCAAAAGCATTCCTTCTGGTATTCCTGATGTGAAAGCCCTTCCACATGCTAATTAAAAAAATGAGCACACGCACAAGCAAATGAAGAAAATATCAGACAGGGTGGTTTTAAACTCTATCCTGCAGTGAGTTGAGAGGGAATTGGAAAGGGTTTTGAGGAGATAAGAAAGGGTGAGATCATATGAGAGACAGTTTGGGTGATAAATACAATTAAAATAGCCTTTTGGGGCTCTGAGCATGCCTAAGTCCTCCTGCTGGCTTTGTCATGACTGCCATCTGCGCAACTCAAAGTGTTTTCTGCAAGCTGGGGTCTCTCCATGAACAATTTGTTACAAGGCCATAAGACAAATATCAATACAACAGTTGATAGTCCATTAGAAACTTCCATAGCAATTTTACAGAGTCCTATTTATGTTGGTTGAGTTTAATGATAAAAAAGAAGCTTGGGTTTTATGTGTCTCTTTATTTCATTTTTCTAATGCTTCAGTTTTATTGTAATTTACACACAATGGAAAAGGGGAAAAATACTGCTCCTTCCTCAAGATAGTTTGAGAAGTACTGAGCAACAGAAGGAAACCAGTTTGGTGGGGGGCCCTATGTTGCCTTGCTGGTTCTATTTGACACCATCGCTACATGAAAAAAGCCCAGAATTGAGAATCTTGGGCTCACTGGAGGCTCTTATGAGCTATTCTCTGTTGTCAGCCACTATGGTTGTTCTCTCTCTCTTCCCATATTGCTGTGAAATAGGACTGAGCCAGTTCAGAGTGTTTACAATAAAAGATATGGGAGTCAATTGGGAGAACAATATGGGTGTCAATTGGGAGAACAATATGGGTACTGAGTTCACTAGGTATACCTTTGGTCTACATGCTGTCTGACTCCGACCAGGACCAATCTACAATTCAAGTTAAAAGTCAACCTTACTAAAGGAAGTAGTGATACCTGCTACAATAGGAATGGACCTCAAAGATTATGTTCAGTGAAAGAAGACAGATATAAAAGGATATATATTGTATGAGTGCATTTGGTATGAAATGTCCAAAAAGGCATACATATAGAGACAGAAAATAGATGAATGGTTGCCTAGGGTTGGGGGTGGGAGAGGAGAGTAATGGTAAATGGACATGAGATTTATTTTTAGGGTGGTGGAAATGTGCTAAAATTAGATTGTTGTGATGATTGTACAACTCTGTAAATATCCTAAAATGTTCAACAGATGGGGGGAATTGTTTCTTCCTCAAAATAATTTGAGAAGTGCTGGGCAACAGAACTAAACCAGTTTGGTATACTTTGAATTTTACACATAGAACAGGTAAACTTATGATATATAAATTATATCTCAAAAAAAGCTGTTATATAAAAAAGTAATCTCTACCAGTAAAAAGAGCCGGCATCTCAATTACCCTCCAAATTCTTCAAATATGAGTGGAAAAAAAAAGTTATTAGTATGATACGCCTCTAAGGAAAATGTTACACTGTACTGAGTGCTTTATGGATATTCTCTCATTTAATCCTGACAAGAAATATATGTGTTCATTATTTTTTTTTCACTTTTGATAGTGAGGGAATTATGGCCCAGAAAGGGATGACATTATATCCAATGTCACTAAGATGGTAAATGAGGAAGTTAAAACTTAAGCTCCTGTCAGTCTGACTAAAAAAATATATACTCTTCACTAAACCAATGATCTGTGATCCATTTTGCAGAGGACCAGTAAATATAGGCATTCAGAAGACCCTGTGCTGAGGTGGTTCAGAAAAAATGCAATTTCCAAATCAGACTATGAAGTAAGTTTTTCTGTATAACACATATACAGATCATATCCCAATAATCTTTTATTGGCTTTAGTTTACATTGAGAATACACACGATTCACAAAGTCTTATTCATTTGATAGTGATTAACAGGAAAAATACCCCTCTTCTTACAAAACTATGCAGATTTACTTTTAGGTGAGTTACAGAAGACCTATTTGTGAAAAGTATTTTTATTACCCTATTGATGAGGTTTCTTTTTTTTTTTTTTTTTTGCCTCATCTGTACCCAGTGAAATAAAATTTAGAAAAGTATTCCTGCAAATGTGCTAGAACCTGTTTTATAATCTGCTGATACTTCACATTGCAGATGACAATCATCCCAGTTTAAAAGGCAGCACTATGGAGATGGGCTTTGTATTGTTAGAGATATACATGTTTTGCAGATCAATGGTAAAAATGAAAGGATCAGCAATGTTACCTTCCCCCACGAAAAAAAAAAATCATCAGGATTCTTACCTGCCAGTGGAGGATTATATTCCAAATCAAACCAAGAGTCAGTTTATGATTTCCATCTACTATGTCAGTGCTTCCAATATTCACTAAATCAACCTGTTAAAGATAAAGGGGAAACATTTGAAGGAAGGAGACAAAATGTCTGTTTGAAAAGAAAACAAAATGCAAAGGTAATTGCATTTATCTATTTCCAGAGCCTAAGCAGCATTATAGCTTTTTAAAAATAATCTATAAATGAAACAAACTGCATTTGTAACTGCACTTTCTGTAACAAACAAGTGTCCCCAAACACATTTACAAAGAGATAGGAAATGAGTGTACTTTAGTGTATAAATAAATTACTGCAGATTAAAGAGTCCAATAAGAGTATCTCCAAATAAAATATATAACAATGATAACTCATAAAGGATGCCTAAAATTAAAAAGTGCTTCCTAGGACATAATTGAAACTCAAAAATAGAAATTTCATCAATCCTTTTATCTAGCTCAGAGGAGTGCTATTGTAATTAGGGATGACTGCATTTGACTAAAATGTCCTTGCTTTAGAAATACATGTTAGAACTCTACTAAACAATGGAGCTAATGGCCAGCTCTCTTTTCTCTATCTAGGACTGGGTTTGGGAATTAAAATCTGGCAGAGTTTTATTTTTTCAAGACAAATCCCATCTCCTGTCCTTCTTGCTCCTAACGTTTTTAGGTGGAGTCAGGTTACACATAAACATCAGGCAAATGAGCACATGAAAAGATATTCAACATTACAAGCCATTAGGGAAATGCAAATTATAAACATAAAGAGTTAACACTACATACTTATCATAATGGAAAAAGTTTAAAAACTATAGTGACAATATCAAATGCTGATGAGGATATAGAGAAATTGGGTCACTCATGCTTTGCTGATGGAAATGTAAATAGTACAGCAAATCTGGAAAACATTTCCAGCAGTTTCTTACAAAATTGAACATGTGCTTACCATACAATCCAGCAATTGGGCTCTTAGGCATTTATTCTAAAGCAATAAAAACTTCTGTTTATACAAAATCCTATACTTAAGTGTTCATACTAGCTTTATTTGTAACAGCCAAGAACTGGGAACAACCCAGATGCCGTACAAGGGTGAATGGTTAAACATATTGGTACATCCATACCATGGACTACCACTCTGCAATGAAAAGGAACATCTATTGATACATGCAGCAACTTGGGTGAATCTCATGGGCATTATGCTGAGTGAAAAAAACAAAGCCAATCACTGAGGGTTACATACAGTATGATTCTATTTATATAACAACTTTGAAAAGACAAAATTATAGAAATGGAGAACAGAGTAGCAGTTGCCAGAGGTTAGGAACTGAGGTGGGGTGGGAGGGGCAGGTGGATGTGTTTATAAAAGGGTAGCACAAGGGATACTTGTGATGACAGATCTGTTCTGCACTTGACTCTGATGGTGGATACACAAATGTACACATGTGATAATGTTGTAAAGAACTAAAAACACGTGGCCACACACACAAAAAAGTACAAGTAAAACTTGGGAAACATAAATACTACTGGTGGATTGTATTAATGTTGACGTCCATGGTAATATTATACTATGATTTTAATGTATGTTACCATTTGGGTAGAGCTGGGTTAAGGGCACACATGATCTTTCTGTATTATTGCTTATAACTACATGTGAATTTACAATCATCTCAAAGAAAAAGGTTAACTTTAAAAATGAGTATCCAGGGATACTTTAAAAAGAGAGAATATCACAATAAAGCAAATATGCAACTTCAGATTAAGGTCTATACAATGGGGGTGAAACTGTCAGAGCAAGGGTTGAGGGCTGAGAATTCAGATTTCTCTCCCTACTTACTATCCCTAGGCTCACTGATCCCTTTGCTTGACTTTTCTTTTGGCTGTCTCCAGGACTCTGCCATTTTGTCTTGTCCTGAGGTTATTGACCTGAGAGAGTTTCCCATTTATCCTCCTCTAGATAGCTTCACTAAATAGCCGAGATTCATGTTGGTTAAACCTTTCATTCTCTCAGGCTCTAAACCTTTACTGAACTAAGTCTCACTTGGATGTGTCTTTCCCTCTTGTCTCTTCCTCCTTCCTCTTACCATTTTCTCACTCAATGCTAAAATATATTCCTTATCATTCATCTTAATTTTCTAAATCCTATTAATTATAACTTTTAAAACTATGAAGCTATGTGGGAAATCCAGGTGAAAATAATAAAAAGGCTACTCTTCAGTTTCATTGCCAAATCACTCCCAATTACTCCCCACGTAAACTTATTTGTAGGTTCAATGGATAATCTAATACTTAAATTTATTTTTATATCCCAACTATATACAAATTACTGATGGATGGGATTAAAACAAATAATTGATACAGAAAAATTTAGAATCATTGAAATAAGGATAAAAGATCTAGATACAAGTCCATAGTTTAATTCCACACATAATTTATAGTAGAGGGTATTACTAAGCTATGCAATAGATTACATGTGAGGATGGTACCACATGGACATTACAGAGAAGTCAGCCTGAAGTAAATGGACAGCATATAAATGGACATTTAAGTAAGGCTGTATTGAAGAGTGGATGAGCAGAAGTCCTGAAAGCTGGTTAAGGTGAAAGACCTTGATTTTCTTGGGTATAGGAAAGTCAAGGTGATACTGCCATTGTAACACATTACACGTCTGCTTATTTCTACAATGCAGATGCTTCTCATTGGACAGCTGAATTTTAGTAGTACCCCATGCAAATTTTTCCTAATTCAGTGCTGAAGTAAATATCAGAATTTCAAATTACTGGGCATTCACATAGATTTTTTTCCTATACATGCAAACAATAATTTGCCATGATACCTTCATTTTAATTATACAAAGTAGATACAACAAGTTTCTAGAATTTAGATCCCAGGGGAGATTAATAACTCCTGAACAAGAAAGCACTATCATCTACATTTCATCTGGGGATTCCTCATGTGGCAGTAGAGGGGAGGAGTTCTCCATGTGGAAAAGATGCTATAAATTTAAGAATTGATTCACTGATTAATTCATTCAACAAATTCATATGTCAGGCACTGATGTACTTAGAACACAAAAGGGAAGAATACTCCTGCTTTCTGGAACTTAATTATAGTGACAGTGAGAATCAGACCATATATTTTTGAAGATCCAATTATTTAAATAAAGAACATGTGATTTTTAGAAAATAGATATACTGGGGGAATCACTGCTGGTAGTTAAGTTTAGACTTGCCATAGGGATCATCCTGGGGAGACTAAGAGCAAGCAGCAGGCCCTTAGATACCAGCTGCCCCTATCCACTCTCATAAGCTTGTTCTCTGTGTGAGCAGGGAGATGATTCCTCCATTTAGTTATCCCCATAAAATCCCTTTTAAAATCCAATCTATATTATATCAGGGACTGTGCTCAGGCCTGATAAAGAAGACTAAGGTAGAACCCCTAATGTCAAAAAGCTCACAGCAGGTCACAAAATAAAAGTTAATTAAAATTAGGTAGGATCCAAAAATTCCGCTTCTAGGTATATATCCAAAAGAATTGAAAGCAGACTCAAACCGATATTTATACATCAATGTTCACAGCTATTCACAATAGCCTAAAGGTGGAAATGATCCAAATATCCATTGACAGATGAATAGATAAAGAGGACATGGTGTATATATACAACGGAGTATTCTTCAATATTAAAAAGAAAGGAAATTCTGATACATGCTACAACATCAGTGAACCTTGAAAACATTATGCTAAGTGAAATTAGCCAGCCATAAAATGAAAAATATTATATGATTCTACTTAGGAGAGATACCTAGAATAGTCAAATTTATAAAGAAAGAAAGTAGAATAGAGGTTACCGGGGGCTAAGAGAGAGGTGATTACAGAGTTTTTTTAAACAGGTAAGAGGTTCAGTTTGGGATGGTGAAGACGTTCTGGAGATGGATAGTGGTGATGGTTGCATACATAGGGGAATGTATAATACTAATGCCACTCAATTGTACACTTAAAAATGGTTAAAATGGTACACCAATTTTTAAAAATGTTTAAAGTGGTAATGTATATGATATGTACATTTTACCACAATAAAAATAAATAATAAAAAGAAGCCACTGGCACACACACACATGCCTTAGACAATATCTAAAGGAATGTGCCTGGTTGTGTTCCAATAAAACTTATTTATAACCACTGGAGGAAATTAGGTAGGCAACTGTGTCTCATGGACGCCCAGTAGAGAAAAAGAAATTTTTGTGACAGTGTAAGCAAAAGAAAGAGGAAATATTCAGTGTTGACCGAATCTGTAAAGAAGGAATATAAAACTGGAACAAATAAAGGGGGGGTGTGGAAGGCATGCCAAGAAGACACATGTGACTAAGGATATGGGGGGCAAGCGTAAAAGATATTACGTGGTTGGGAATTAGAAGTGTTGTACTCAGGGACAAGGCGGCATGTGTGAAGTTGTTAAACAATCTGGGGCAGGATTATGAAGAGTCTTAAAAAATCTCAAAGAATGCAAGGAACAAGTTAGGGCACTATGAGGTAGAAAAATAATAATACCAGAGAAGTTGAACAGATCTTGGCTAATTCTTATGGGCACTGAGAAAAAACTAGCTGAGATTCATTATAAATGTCTCTAACTAGTACAAGGACGCTTACATTTTTGTCAGGGACAACAAACCTTTTCACAATTCTCAACTCTAAGAAATGTGCATTTTATAGTAATATACTGCATCTTTAATTACAACTTTACAAGTGATGCAGTGATAACCATTTGGCCATTTCTTTTGTCAACCTTCAATAAACAATAAGAGCATAGTATTAAATCTTAGTTTTACAGGGATATTCTGTAGACAGTTACAATAATGCAATCCAATTTATGTAACTTTCTGTTGATTTGCAATTATATTTTGCTATTTCACTTTTTTTTATTGCCAATGTTACTCACTATACCATCCTATCCAGTAGGCCAGTTTTGTTGGTGGTCCTTGCCATAGGGTGCAATGAGTAAATAGCATGGCTTTTAAGTGGTATTTCACTCATATATTCTCAACTGTGTGTGCCTTAGAGGGTAACTCTTATCACACTGCAATTATTACCAATCATCATTCCTTTCTAAAGGTTCATATTCGATCAAGTCATGTTGTCATAGGTGGGTATTTTGTCATCCTGTAGTTGGGTTGTAAGAAACACAACTATCCCCATTTTTTGAGTGGTAAATTATATGTTAATCTTTGTACTGTTTTCTATGTCTGTGTGTATGCACATATGTATGTATGTATATATAATTTCATTTTTGTTCTTTTTAGAAATATTGTATTTCTTTATATATAAGACCACACAAATATTATTTTACACAAATGCATGAATGAGATCTTATACATGCCTCTCCTATTTTTCTTGAGACAAGTTTTCTTTTCCATTTTGCTTGCCCCACTTTCTTCCCAACTTCTTTCCTAATCTGACCTAAAAAACTCCCTATTCATATGATCAGTGTATGTGTGAGTGTGCATGTGTGATATCCTATAAACACAAATTTGTGAGGTTTTATAGTCTACAGAAAATGGCATATTATTCAGGTTCTATTGAATATTGCTTTTACCAAACAATAATCACTTTTATTTGTTCATTTTCATGGCTAACCCATTTGACTCTCAATTTTTGTATGCTTGGTGTTGTTAATAATGCCCCATATCTCACCATGTAGCTATGAATTATATTGATTTTTTAAAATCATTACTAGCTCTTCTCAAATAATCATCACCATGCCGCACAATTGCTTCTCTGTTTTCTTTTACATAGTTTTTTCCTAATATATGCTCTGGAATTATATTTTCCAAGGATTATCAATCTAATTTCCAAATAACTATGAAAAAGGAAAATAAAAATTAAAATATGTTAATATGTATGTTAAATGAATAATTATGTGTCTGTCTAGTAAGCAAAACAAAAAACATTTATATGACATATATGCTAATAAATGGATTCTGTGTGTGTGTTGGGGGGGTGTAACAAGCACAAAATAGCAGGAAATTCAATCTTGAGGTCACTGAGGAGGCCCAAAGTTATGTTTCCCTGTTTTGCAGAATGAAAGCATCTGATACCAAATGAATAGGTGTGAAAATTGATATTATGTGTGAAAATTAAATAGCATGCATTGAATTTTTGCAGAAACAAGTTCACCTCCACATGAAGATTGGCTTTAGGAGTTCCTGCAAACAGTTCTAAGACTCTACTCAGAAAGTAACATTAGATTCTGGCTCAGAGTTTTGCAGTGTTATCTGTGGAAGATGCTTTACTCAAACATAATTCTGGAATACATAGAAAATTCTCACCATTTGCTTTTTTTTTTCTTTTGGCTGCACCGCAGCACACAGGATGTTAGTTCCCGGACCAGGGATCAATCCTGGGCTCCCTGCAGTGGAAGCGTGTGGAGTCCTAACCACCGGACCACCACGGAATTCCCTCACCATTAATGGAACCTTACTGTGGCTCCAGCAGAATATTTAAATGTGAACTCATAGGAAAAAATCCCTTGGGTTAGGATGAGCAGGCTGTAAAAAAATGCACCTAGGAAACTTAAGGAATTGGCTTTTGGAATACAGTAGTCTATTGTTATCCATTTTATAGGTGTGAGAACACGAATTGAAGGGACTTCGTATTCTGTCCCCACATTAGTAGCTAGACTAAAATATCTGATTTTGTACAAAAATTTATATTTAGTAATTCTATGATTAATATATAAGTATTTCAGAGAGCACTGCTCCTTCCTGGTGTTCTACCTCCTAAATGAGTTTACTAACCACTGGGCATGAGGAACAATTCTTTTCCATTGCTTATTCAAGAGAATAATGTTTGTTTTATCTGAGGTTTTGTTTTATCCCCAGTTCCTTCAAGGCTTGGATGCAATCTAGCATTGTCAGTAATATTTTCTACAAGCTAAATTTAGATAGCCCACGGTGGTTATATTGAAAGGATTTATACATATAATAGTGATATATGTAAGATTTAAGAATACTTAAGAAAACCATAAGATTTAAAACGAACCTGAAATGTAATGGTTTAGTGAAAGGAGATTACTGACCTAGACAAGTTTATATTATTTTTGATTAGCTTTACAGGAAGAAGAATAGCAGAATGAGTTCATCAGACATAAACTTGCGCACAGTGACTTTGGAATGAGGAACATTTGACATTTAAAAAATTGCAATAACCAGGTCAAATAATGAAAATGGAACTTCTCAGGGTAAAACAGAAGGTAAAAGATAAGAAAAAAGATAAATAAATGCAAGGGAGTGATATTCCTGTGATATATCTGACAAGGTTCTAAGGAATAAATCTCTTACAAATTTTCCATGCTTTTGAAATTTTTGGTGGTGGCAGGGAGATGGATAAACTTTTCCAGTTTTAGTTTGTAAATAATTTAAGCATTTGCATTCCTAACGTGGATGTTGTAGAAAGTTATATCTCATTCAATAAAGGAACCATCATCTTTCCAATAAATGATATTCTTGCCTTTTTAGACAACCACTGAGAAGGACATTTCATAACTACAGGGACTAATGAAAACACATCTTGTATCATTCAGCCAGTTGATATTAGGTTAGGGCTAGGAGGTTCCTCATATGTTTCAAAGGATGTGGTTCTTCCAGATCACTTCAGATTTCAAGATTTATCCTAAGGAGGAGTCACTTTTGTTCCTTAATATGCAGAATACAATCTGAGCTTTTACTTTCAATAGGCATGGGGTAAGGGATAAGGGTAAGCAGTCTTTGTACTTATCAGTCTTCGTATGTGCGTTTAAGTAACTGAAAAATGCTGCAGATTAAATCTTATAAAATAACTTCACATAGAATGATAAGATTATAAAAGGAACCATGAAATATAATCTTTAAAAGTTTGAGTGGATTTCCTTAACCAGAATCTTAAACAATAACTAACATTTAGGGAAAAACCATGCATTGGGATTTATCAAATAAACAGCCCTCCTAATAGACCTCATGCAGATACATCTACCTTCTATATATTTGGTTCTTTCAGATTCATACATTTCTTTCTCATAAACTGTTTATAACAGAGAATCTCTTTCCAACACTCAAGACAAATAGGATTTGCTTTTTAAATGTGCTAAGTGCCTTTTATAAAACATCTGCCATCATGTAGTCAAGCTAAAGAGACTTCTCCATATTCAAGAGAAATTCCTCAAGCATTTATATAATCCTTCCAAATATAATGCATTTAAAAGATCAAAAATTCAGAAAAAGCAAAGGAGTTTCACTGCCCTGAAGCATGTGCTTTTATACTGTGTTTAAGGTTCATATAAAATTTTAAGACTTAAGGGCATAAATCATACCCACTTTTGCCATTGAAAGATGCATGTATTGAATCTTTTATTATTAAATGATGAATAGTTCAATATATACAACATCAAGGGTAGGCTGCATTGGCCATTGTGGCCTTGGGTCTCTACTGGCAGGTTTCTTTTCTTCTCTCTCATATCTCTACATTCAAAATGTTATTTTTTATTTTAAACAAATATAGAAATTTGCATTGAAAAATACCTTTCAAAAGCACATTTTGACGTAGAATACATCATAAGACTTAGTACTGGGAATGCACTATAAAGATACTACCCCCTAACTTCAGTGACTAAGCTTTACATATTTAGTCATTCATTAAATATTTTTCACCATCCACCATATACCACATATTAAGTGTTGAGGACAAAGACGAAAAAATAGACTGTTTTATCAAATTGCTTAAAGACTAGTGAAATGAGTTAAAATTTCTCTCTATTTTGGATGCATTTATGATAATCATACATCACAAGGTAACTCTTAACAGAACTGTGTTTTTGTTTGTTTATACATTTCCTCTTTGACACTAAAGATTTTAAGCAGTTAATTTAAAAAATCTCATAATGTTAAGTAAATATAAACATTAAAATGGTGAAAGAATATTGAAACAAATATAGCAAAATAGAAATTTCAATGCAGGTAGTCTTATTGAACATAAGATGCAGAACTAAACTTTTTGGCAAAGTAGCTCTTATAACTAAATTAAGCAAAATTTCCTAGATGGAATATTGTATACTAGAGGGCATCATTTGCTGCCCTCTATAAAACTGCCCTCAAAAATGATTTCACAAGATAGAGTAAGATAAAAGACATATACACTTTCAATATAATATTATTTAACTTGAATTTTTATAAATACTATGTATCTTATACCTGGCAATATAGAATGCCACTTTAACGACAAGAACCCTACGTAACCCATGCAGCTATGGTCAACTAATCTATGACAAAGGAGGCAAGGATATACAATGGAGAAAAGACAGTCTCTTCAATAAGTGGTGCTGGGAAAACTGGACAGCTACATGTAAAAGAATGAAATTAGAACACTCCCTAACACCATACACAAAAATAAACCCAAAATGGACTAAAGATCTAAATGTAAGACCGGACACTATAAGACTCTTAGAGGAAAACATAGGAAGAACACTCTTTGACATAAATCACAGCAAGATCTTTTTTGACCAACATCCTAGAGTAATGGAAATAAAAACAAAAATAAACAAATGGGACCTAATGAAACGTAAAAGCTTTTGCACAGCAAAGGAAACCATAAACAAGATGAAAACACAACACACAGAATGGGAGAAAATATTTGCAAACGAATCAACGGACAAAGGATTAATCTCCAAAATATACAAGCAGCTCATGCAGCTCAATATTAAAAAAACAAACAACCCAATCAAAAAATGGGCAGAAGACCTAAATAGACATTTCTCCAAAGAAGACATACAGATGGCCAAGAGGCACATGAAAAGTTACTCAACATCACTAATTATTAGAGAAATGCAAATCAAAACTACAATGAGGTATCACCTCACACCAGTTAGAATGGGCATCATCAGAAAATCTACAAACAACAAATGCTGGAGAGGGTGTGGAGAAAAGGGAACCCTCTTGCACTGTTGGTGGGAATGTAAACTGATACAGCCACTATGGAGAACAGTATGGAGGTTCCTGAAAAAACTAAAAGTAGAATTACCATATGACCCAGCAATCCCACTACTGGGCATATACCCAGAGAAAACCATAATTCAAAAAGACGCATGCACCCCAATGTTCATTGCAGCACTATTTACAATAGCCAGGTCATGGAAGCAACCTAAATGCCCATCGACAGACGAATGCTTAAAGAACATGTGGTACATATATACAATGGAATATTACTCAGCCATAAGAAGGAACGAAATTGGGTCATTTGTAGAGACGTGGATGGACCTGGAGACTGTCATACAGAGTGAAGTAAGTCAGAAAGAGAAAAACAAATATCGTATATTAACACACACATGTGGAACCTAGAAAAATGGTACAGATGAACCAGTTTGCAGGGCAAAAATAGAGACACAGATGTAGAGAACAAACGTATGGACACTAAGGGGGTAAAGCGGGGGGTGGTGGTGGTGGTGGTTGTGTGATGAATTGGGAGATTGGGATTGACATATATACACTAATATGTATAAAATAGATAACTAATAAGAAGGTGCTGTATAAAAAATAAATAAAGTAAAATTTAAAGAAAAATTAGAAAAAAAAAAGCCCCTATGTAGCCAGAGCTTTCTAGTTTTCAGCCATGTATACTGATTTCAAGAAAAAAAAAAAAAAAACACTTGGCAACAGCAATGGCAAAAAATTCTAAGATACATGACTAACATTCATTATGAGAAAAATGTTCAATTATAATATAATTTGTAGCCATATTATTATTATCCCAAAAGATCTCCATGTGTACAAATCAAAGTAAATGATTACCTCAATTTTAAGTTGAATATGTAAAGAAAAATATAATATTTTTTCCTTGATGCAAGAAATGTACGGGGTTGGCGGAAGGTAAACAATTCACCTTATGAAATTATTTTCATTGATAACTAGCTTCATTTTAAGAGGAATAATTTCATATTGCATTGGAATATGAATTTAAAGATTATAAGATATGCTTGTATATATTTTTATGTTCCATAGAAGAATATTTTGAAATAAGTGCAACTATTTCTATTAGTACATTTCACAGATGACAAAGTAGAACCAAAGTCATGAAATTATTTGACAAAGATCCTGTAGTTAGTGAGTGACAGGGTTAAATGGATACACTTCTTCTGGATCCTTGGAATCAATATATATAAGGTGCAGACGTATCACAGGCCTATTGTGTGGACTGAAATTTTAATATAAAAAATAATACTTGTCTAACATAAATTAAAAATTTGGAATTTATATCTGAACACTGGATTTTATGAGTAATAAATGGAAGCACTTTATATTTGGTCAAAGATATGTTCTGACATACCCCAAAATACATTAAATGGCTATTTAAGTTTCTGAATAATTAAAGGACACATAAAATACTACTCTTAAAGAACACTTTAGAATCCTCTTTATCTAAGATCATATGCCAGGAAGAGTGAACACTATATCATTTTTCAGATCAGTGACATTTGACAACCATTCAATCTAATTCAGGGACAATTTTCAATGATGTGATTAATTGAATATTTGAACATAGCTGACATTTGAATTTTCACCCTAGGCTTTTTAAGTACTCATTTTGGATTTGTGGTTTAATAATGTACAACAACAGTCTTATTTTCTTTGTGCTATCTCACCTTGTATAGTTGAAATTACTTGGTAAAATTGTGCCACTTTTTCATAGACAATTGATGAGACTAGTGAACATAATTATGAGATTTACAACTGTGTCAGCTAATATTAAATCACATTAAATCAGTAAAGTCCCAGTATATGCCCAGGGTATGATGCAACACTGTATTTTTTGTCAGGTTCTTTAAAATAATGATGGAGTGCATTCCATGACCTCAAAAAGGCACTGGGATTCATAAAGTATACACTTGGAAATCTTGGGATGGAAGAAGAGGAAACAAACTGGGATCAGCCAATGAATGGAAGACAGGTATCATAATGCATCTGGAGGACAGTTCAAAACACCACAGACAGTTAAATCTCCCTACCAGATTTTTAATGGCTAAATTCCTTTACCAGTGAAAAAAATCAATCATTATTCAACTTTACATAAAATGATTAAAAATGCAAATTTGTATTAGAGGAAACTCATTGACTGGAATTTAATTATATCTAAGGGAAAAAATCTACCAATAAACAAGTTCAAATGACCCATTAAATATTTCTTTACATCTGAGAGAAGATGGGGTTAGAGACCTGTAGAACTGAATTCAGAATGTCTGGTGAAGGGGACTACCCACAAACAAGAGCGGAGAAGGATAAAGGAATGATAGAATGGCAGTATGAGAGATGTTTCCCTATTATCTGAGATTTGCTCTATCTACCTTCAATAAGTTACAAATAAATGGAAGCTGTGGATACATTTTATCTTGAGCTAGTATGTAGACAAGCACAAACACTTGGTAGAGTCATCCCCTGTTTCACAAGATTTTGTATTTTCTATTGTTTGCTTTTTTAAACCACGGCCAACTTTATTTCAAAAGTGCTTTGCTCTCAGCAAATAATTGTGATAAAGGCATCACTGCACTTAGAAGTACTTCTTTCTCAATAAGTGTTTTTCACAAATAAATTATTGATAGCAGGGATAACTTCATGTTAAAACAGCCACCAGAGAGAATGCAAATCAGAACATAAATGTGGTGTCTGAGCTCTACAAAGCTAAGTTGTGAGTGACATTTGAGTGAGGAGTGTAAGTTAGAAGTCAGGAGAGAAAAGAAAGGAAACTGAAGCACAGGCTCACATTGAGTTGCTAGTTTAGAACTAGGGAATATGCTAAAACTAGTCATTTAAGGCAGAGGAAGAGGCCAAATTGGAGGAGGGGAGGAAGGGGTGGGGAGGGGAGGAGGAGAGGAGGGGAGGGAGGAAGGAAGGAGACAAAATGAACTTGACCTAAGAAGATTTTGAAACTACCACAAATATCTTTTCAAAAGGAAGTTTCTAATATCCCTTTAACAACAAGGGAGGGCCAATTTTTTTCAGGTGATTTTAAAACTTAGGTTTGTGAACAGATTTGTAGAATTGGGAGGCCCCCTCATGATTTTCTATTAGCAATTATCAATTTCTTAAAACTTTGAATGAACTTACCACTAGTTCCATTGGACCCAGAAGTCTTTGTAAAAAGTTTGTTTGGTTTTGTTTTATGATTTCTTAAGTTCCTTTGGTTATTGATGTAGGTACTCTATATTCCACTGTGTTAATTCTTGTAATTTATGATTTTAAATAGAATATAATCCAATTTCATTGCTTTTTTATAATCAACATATAGTTCTGTGTAGATTCCATTTTTGGTGTCTATATCTCTTGTACCTATTTTTAATATTTTCTATGTTTAACTTGCATACATTTGATTTATTTCCCTCTTTTTTCTGATTAAATTTATAAGAGATTAGTCTATTTTATGATTTTATTACAAGGAACTAATATCTTAAATTTATCTAGTGTTTCTTTTTTTCTAACTCATTTCTTCATTTATCTTTTATTTCCTACTTTCCTTAGAGCATTTTTTTCTTTTTTGTAACATTTATGGTTGAAAGCTAGAATTAATTTATTTTATCTTTTTTTTTTTTTAAATGAAGATAAAAGCAAAGACAAAAATTGAACCTCTGGGTAGAACCGAGGCCATTTCTCATGGGTTTTCTCATGCAATGCTTTTTCCTATACAAACATGGATTTGTACTCTTGGTTTCTTATACATTTTAAATTAATCAAATTGAATTTTTTTAAGTATTATTAATTTCTACTGTTATATTATTATTATCAAAGATTATGCACTTTAAAAGTTCTTTTTATGTGTTTAATGACATTTTCACTATATTCTAATATATTATCCATTTTTTATT